>NC_047661.1:62040200-62340200 GCF_011762505.2 Arvicanthis niloticus | reverse complement strand
TGAGTTGTTCTTATCAGTTAATGACAGGGGTATAGAATACTAGGGGATAAGGCCTATTTCTTGAGCATACCTTTCATGTTCGTGAGTTAGACCTCTCCATGTTTCTGAGGCCTGTGCTTGTAGCTGGTTGGCTGGTGATCATTAATCAAGGTTTTCCAAACATGCAGCCGTGGGTTACAGCCCTTCTAAGTAGATATTTTGTATTGTCTTTCCAAATCTGCATATTTGCTAAGTGCCTGACTGCCTGCACTCAGAAAACATTCTTGTTAGCGCTATTAGCGGAACTGCATGGCTGAGGCCAAAGATGTTCCACTTTTTCTATTCTTTCACTGGAGGCTGACTATATAGTTCAGGACTTAGTAAGAGCTGCATGTAACTCAATCATTTATTATTGAATTAATTGTGTTTTATGTAATTTCTATGCTTATCAGTTGTCCATAACCCATTCTCTAACTATTATATATATAACTTATTTAAAACTTCTATAATATACTATATTATTATACTATAATATATTATAGTATAATATAATAATATAATATTATAATAACTTATTTAAAACTTCTCACGCATGTACAAATATACATATATCAGAAGTGGGACTCAAATGTGTAAAAGACTTTTCCATTCTTTCTTTGAATAAATGGTCTTCCTTTATAAACACACCAAGTATTGGATTTTGTAGAAACTGGGTTGGATGGTGTATGATCTTGTCTGTCTGGTCTCTGAGCCACATATAAGGTATAACTATGTTGTCACACACAGTCCTTGGTGGATTACATGTACCATTCTTAATTTATTCGACCGTTGCTAGACTGTTGGGTCATGTTAAAAGAAAAGTGCTAGGGAAATTAAATTAAGCAGAATTCGTCTTAGCTTAGTGAGTCATGAACCAGAGAGTGCCTTCACCAAGAGAGAGTCAGAGCCTTCAGTAACAGCACAGGCAGAAGGAGGAGGTAGGGTAAGAAGAGTGGCATGGATTACAGCCCCCAACATCAGCTTTGTTGGGCCATGTATTTGCTTTATGTGAAGATGTCAACTCAGCCAGCTGGCAGCCTGGGAGCAGCTGCAGCTTGCTTGGTATGAATGAAACATGGTGGTTATTACTTATACAATATTCTCTCCAGTGAGGTGACAATTTGGTGACATATTAAGTTATAGCTTTCTATGGACTTATGATATAATGGAAGCTGTAAGCCTAATGTATTATTTTCTAATATTTGGGTGTCATGAATAATACTATTATAAATAATCTTTACACACTTTTTAGCACATATATGAAGGCCACTCTGTTGAATATATAATTAGGAATAGAGCTTTGGCTGCAGAAAATATATGTGCTTAGCTTAGTGCATATGAGTGCAGTGTTGTAAGGAGAGTTCGCTGACAACAATACTACCATTTTGTGCAAAGCTTCCAGTTTGTAGCCAGTGCTCAAATAGATAAGCTTTAAAATTTTTGTCTAGATAAAATTATGATGTTAAATTATATTTATTCATTAATAATATTTTCATTAACAATATTATTATTAATAATATTCATTAATGATATATTATTAATAATAATAACTTTTTACATATTTCTGAGCCACTTATGACTATTTTTGTGAAGAGTTTTTTATCCAATAAGATGATGTTTGGTTGTTCACGTGTGGAAATTCTTTATAATTGTAGCATTGGCTCCTTTAATATTTGTAATAGAGTTTCTCCACTTGTTGTCTTGCTTTTTAATTATTGTACTTTAGCTGCATTATTCCATTAATATCAAATATGATTTTATCAGATTTTAAATTACAGTTATTGGAAGTCCATTGGTAATAAATATGGATCTGAAGCTACTGGTACATACATTTAATTCCCATCATTCTCTGTATAATTTCTGTCATGTTTACTTTTCTATTGTTATGAAAAGGAACCATGACCAAGGCAACATATAGAAGAAAGCCTTTAATGGGGGCTTACAGTTTCAGAAGGAGAATCCATGATCATTGTGGCAAGAAGCATGGCATCAGACAGGCAAGCATGACACTGGAGCAATAGCTGAGAGCTTGTATCTGACCTGCAAGTAGAATACAGAGAGGTGGTGGAGGGGGAGGGGCAGACAGAGGAGGAGATGGAGTGGTAGAAGGTGGTAGAGGTGGAGGGAGAGTCAGAGAATGAGAAAGTGAGAGAGGGAGAGAGAAAAAGGGAGAGGTGTATCTGTGTGTGTGTGTGTGTGTATGGTGAGACATGTCTCTCTCTGTGTATGTGAGAGATAGAGAGAGAGAGGAGAGAGATACAGAGACAGAAACAGAGACAGAGAGAGCTCATACACTCATATGCTTAGAGCCATGTTGAGCTCAGAGGGTGCTGTTTCTTACCTTCTACCTTTTTTGAGACAGGATCAGTCTCTTTGCTGTCCATTGCTGTATCAGTAAGGCTGCTTGACTCCCAAGATTCTGGGAATTCTTTAGTCTTTGCTCCCCATTTCACAATAGGGACACTGGGATTACAGACTTCCTCTTCTGAAACCAGCTTTACAGGCATTCTGGGAATTTGAACTCAGGTCTCCACATTTGCATGATAAGGGCTTCATCTTCAGAGCCATCTTTCCAGCTCCAAAGGCTGGGTGCTGAATTCAGTAGAACATGTTCTTTCTGCTGGTAGTGTAGATTTCAAACTTGGTTTTCCACCATCATTACAAGGACTGCCTCATATGAACTCCTAATATGTGTAACTTTTTGTATTTGAAAAGTATGTGTAGGAAGGTATTCACACTTGAATGCGCAGCACAGCAAATATATCACCGTGAAGTATGGGAGACAAATCCGTGACTAATGTTCCTTGTCTGTCTTTTTAAAATTCTCCTCTATTTCCTGTTCAACAGAGCATTTTAAAATGAGCTGCATCCAAATAGTACAATTTCAGGTCGTCGAGGACAAGAAAAATAACTCTTTAAAAAGGAGGGCGTCTCAGCAAAATGCTCCTTAGTAGAAAGAATAAAGCCATTAAAAAAATTGATCAAAATAAAAAAAAAAAATCCAAAACAAGGTCAAATGAGAAGAAACACATTTCCGCAGGCAAGTGCTGTGGGTACATTATTTATTCCACTTTGTATTCTAGTTAGAAGGAAAATTGGCCAAAGAAGAGACTAGTTTTTACCTTTAACCGTAAAGACTATCCATGTGTTTCAGATGGACTCATTACCATTTCCTTTGAGGAATGCTGTGTGACTATCATGTGTAAATTTTTGACTTAACAAATAAAGGTCATAGATACACTACAGCTCCTGAGTAACCTCATTACTTTGTTTTTCTGCATTTCCCCCTCATACCTACATATAAATTATAACAGACATGCTGCGTTTTACATGAGGAGAAGTCCCATCATTAGACAGGTGCTTGGGAGGTAAAAAATATTCATTCAAAAGTACTACAGTCTGGAGCTTGAATTAGAAGCTTGGGCTCCCAGGACCTATAACCACTGTAACGGTGTCATCTATACCACCACTTGTACCAGGTAGGCCTCAGGAGTAAAGATGACAAAACCTGCCAGATGGGTGGCGATCAAATACATGAGCTGTGCAGGACATTCAACATTCAAATCAGAGTGGTTAATATGTTCTGAGTTCCTAAAATTGCTTGTATATTCAGAGAACTAATGAAAAAATATTATAAACATCTTCATTACAAAAAATATGTGGAGCAATATAGTTTTCTCTCATTTATTATGATTGACTGCCTTTAGAAGTATTTACATGGGAAAAAGAGGCCTTAGTTTTTAAGACAATATAGTTTTTTTTTAAACTCAAGGTCAGATTGGTTTATAATTGCTTGCCACTGTATTTGTGATTAAAATATGCAAATTGCTTTTAAAAATAAACCTTGTTAAAGATTTTTTATATTATTTGGTATTTCATTGGCTATTCCTTATACCACCTTTTCTTCATTTTAAATTTCTATGTCTTCTGCTTCAAGGTCTCTTGCCAAAAAGGAGTAACAAATATCATTAGCTAGTGTGTAAAGGTTAATAAGAAAAAGACTAGAAAGGAGACAGAGACAATTATTCATCATTGCATGTTTAGCAAAACCTATGTTCTCCCAAATCATACACTGGCATTTTTGTTTACTCCTAAGATGGTGTTATTGGCACAGTGAGGCATTGTGAGCTCCCTGTCCATTGTGGGGATGGTGACAGAGTGATAAGTTAGCCTTCAATTGGGTACAGCAGTACATACCTCTAACCTCAGGACTCAGAATGCTGAGACGGGAGGATCATAAGTACTTGAATACATAGCAAGAAAATGAGAAACAGATGCTATAAAACAAGTAGATTCTGAATTTGTAATACATCTTTGTATGGAAGCCAAATCATGTTATTTACCCAGATCTCTGGACTGTTTATAGTCATCACTGCTGTGTTCACTCCAGTTAGATGGCTGATGTTAGAAAGTTTACAGTCATCTTAGACTATATAGAAATACTGGCCCATGCCCACTCCTAACAGCTCTTTGGTAGCTATTTGTAGAAGGGTGACTAGAATGGCTGGCATGTCAATTGAGCAGCACTACGTCAGGAACCTGCCCTAGGAGCTGATGTTCACGTCACTAATTGACTTTTCATCAGGATGAGTTTCTCTGTGCTCTGATGAAAGCAATCAGCTTCTCCCAGGAGGGCTCACCCTTCAAGGAGGTGAGAAAGAAGCCTCTCAGATTCACTATCATCTTCACTGCAGCACGAGTAAGAGATGAGTCTTGTGTGTTTAATGTGTTTCCTATTTCTTCTCATTCAATAAGCTTTTCAAGGTGATTATTATTTTGATATATTTTTATCAATGAATTCTTGATACAAGTATAATATAACATTCATACAGTATATATGATAAAAGGTTATACTTAATATTATATATGATATATAAATATATATAGTATATAAATAATTATATATATGTTATAAATCATATTATATATATGATAATATAATATTCATATATAATATGAAATTTTCCATTACTTAATTTATTTATTCACTTAACATCCTGGTCACAACCCCTTCCCTCCTTTGCTCCCAGTCCCACCCTTACAAATCCCTCTTCCCACTGCCCTCACCCCTTCTCCTCAGACAAGGAAAAGCCCCTCTTGGGTGCCACCCTGCCCTACGACACCCAGTTGCAACACAACTAAGTGAATCTTCTCCCACTTAGGCCCAACTAAAGAGTCCAGATAGGGGAAGCAGATCCAATAAGAGGCAACAGAGGTAGCCCCCATTCCAATTATTAGGATACCAACATGAAGACCAAGTTTCACATCTGCTACAATGTAAAGGGGACCTAGGTCCAGCCCCTGTATGCTCTTTGGTTGGTGGTTCAGTCTCTGGGATTGTCGAGGAGCTCAGGTTAGTTGACTCTATAGGTCTTCTTGTGGTTTCCTTGGCTCCTCCAGAATGCTCAGTCCTATTCCACACTCTTTGGAAAGAATCCTCAAGCTCTGCCTGATGTTTGTCTGTGGGTCTCTGCATCTGTTTCCATTTGCTGCTGGATGAAATCTCTTAGGAGACAGTTATGCTAGGCTCCCTGGGATATCAAGTTGCTTCAGGACTAGGCACAATTTCTTAAGCAAAGCCAATACTAATGTTTTTGTATGAAATGCTAATTCTCTAAATGGACACATATTCAAAATGCAAATTTCAGATCAGAAGGACACTCATGTTGTTTGTACCATATGCTTTTTCCTTTATGATCCACTTTGAAAAAGAACTGAACAGGGCAGAGACGTACTCTCACAGGTCATCATCTGAGTTCTGAGAAATGACAAGCACTACACATGAAAGGTTGTAAATGCGTTAAAGAAAACACCATGTGGACAGCGTGTCAAAATCCAGCAATAAACCACAGAGAAGAAATGATGCAAAGAGCTTTGCCACTATCAATTATTTTATGAAAACATGTAGTTCTCATGGTTACAATCGAGAAACTAAATATTCATAGTACAATGCTCATTTATCAGTCGTAATCAGCAATCTGTAAGTGTTGCAAAATGATCAGACATGTTAATTACCTAATTAAATACGAATTTGACTAAGATGAAGCATAGCATGTTAAGCTAAGTTTAAGTTTGATTTAGATGAATTTACAAGCAATTATTTTAAGTTTCAAAGAGCTTTTGCGAAATGCTCATTTCATAATCCTTCACGCACTCATCTATCACACAGACATTTTGATATGGCATTAATATTTTAATTTTTCTTCAAAGCCTTTTATGAACAGCCATGTTTGAGACACTTTGAGGGCAGGTATTTGAGAGCAGCTCAGGAAAGTGATAAAAAGGACTAGCTCATCCTAGACCTTCAGATTTCTCTTTAAACATTCTTCACAGCTCTTCCTTCACTATTCAACTATTCAACTGATACTGATATGATGCCGTATTGGCACTTCTTTGAGGGAGTGTATAGATTAAGGCTAACCTCTAACAATACCTGTGAAAGATTGCTTTGATTAAGTGGGAACACCTTTAATTGTGAGTGGGACCATACCATGATCAGGGGATCCAGGACTTATGAACTGGAGCAGGCAAGTTGAACACTAACATGCATTGTGTCTTTCCTGCCAGGATGGATTGTGAACTGTACTTATGAGCTAAGTCAAGCCTGTCTCCCTTTAGATGCTTGGGTCAGAGTATTTTATCACTGGGAAGCAACTAAGGAATTCTCCCAATTGCCATGCTGGGCCTTACATTCTTCCATTGTAGGATTCATTAAGGCTTGTTTTTTTTTTTTTTTTCATCCTCTGCATCACAAATTCTGAAAAATTATGCCATTTACCTGTCTTGCTCATATCAGTATTGATTAGTATTGTCTGTGTCTAAAATATAGTGGATACTTTGTGAAACAATGGATGGTAGATCCTGCAGCTGATTTTAGCCAAAGGACTAATAAGTGAAAAATCACAAATAATGTAATAAGAAATCATGTGCTTCTGTAAAAGGCAAATGACTAAATCTCTGAGGCTTAAGGGAATGCTCTTCAATGATACTAAGTGTCAATCTTATGAAACATCCAACTATTCTGTAAGAGCAAAGTCCTATATCTACATCTAGACACAAGAGCAGGTAGTAATACTTGCTAGATGCTCACCCAGTGAAGACTGAAGAGGCATGGGGACAGATCAGCTAATTCTACTTAGGTGAGAAAGGATTAAATTTGACATGGGTATTGGATGTCAGTTTGAAATACTCTATGCAATGGACATTTGACATAAGCACAAAGCTAAAGATAATCTAAAAGGATAGATATGTAATGACATTACGGAATAAAAGACTTAAACTCAGTACTCCCAAGTCCTGTAATCCCACTTGGGAGGTGAAGGCAGAAGGATCTGGAGGTCAGAGCTAGGCTTGTCTACATAATGCGTTCAGGGACAACCTCAGCTATATGAGACTTTGTATCAAACTTAAATAAAGAAATTATTATATGTGTAACATTCCTATTAACCATTGTCAAAGGATCCCAGTTAAGCCTTAAATTAGGAACAATCCCCATTTGTCAAGTAAAATTTTGAAAAAGGACATGCTTATAATGCTCTTTAAAACTCATTGGTAAAAGTCACACCTGTAAAAGAATAGCCGGGTTTTCTCACTGACGGTACAGTGGTTACAGGAGAGTAAACTGAAGCACTGACACAACAAACTATAACCAGAGTATTACAGAACTTTTAGCATTCCATATAATTTTAATATTAAATATACATATCTTCCTATTTAGGTATCCTTTGTGTGCATATGTATTTTGATGTGATTAAGTGAGGGGCCTTAGTCTTCCCAGAGTTGATGTGGTGTCCCCCTTTTAGGTTAAAGCACACCTATAATGATATCAATCCTTGTATCAGGAAAGACTCATCATGAGGGTTTTATACATTTCAGATACCACCGTAACACATTGAATATCCTTAGGGCCAAACCAATCAGCAAATCCACATGTACTTTAATGTGTGCATTCACTAAAAGGTTCATTTTATTTTTAAAAATCTAATTACTTTTTTCAAGTTATAAGTTTATTTTAGTTTAAAAAATTGCAAAATTTAAAATATATATATATATATAGAAAATGGTCCTTGAAGATTCAGTCTACCAGCTTTGAGGCACTTATCTACAGTTATAATCTAGAAAGTCTAAATTCTCTTAGGGGAGTAATACATGAAGGGTATGAGTATCCATCATAGCCCATATTATGCAATTGCTGTGTTCACATCACAGGGAGGATAAACAGAGTGGCTGAAAGGCTAGTATATGAGGTGGTCCGAAAAATTTTAGAGGTAGGTAGTGTCTTATTTTTTGAAAAACATAATTTTCTATTGAAAATTTACTTAGTAGCATTAGAGATAATCATGAATGGTGGTCAGTATGCTGTCAATGCCCTGAGCTATTGAAGTAAGGACTCACAATGCTGTTTCTGAAATAACAAACAAGTGCAGAGCAGCAAAACACGCCAGTTTCTCAACCTACTTATAGTCATGTCCGAACTGGCTGATCATGGGAACTTAGAATTTTAATTGCTTTAGTATTTAATAGTCTTGACCCATCAGAACCCAACTTGATAATGTGAAACTTGATAATGTGTTCAGTGAAAACTGTGACAGCTGCTTTCTCTTCTTGGTTGGTTTTACATACCACGAAAGAAATTATTTAAATCATATGTCAAGTTTCTGGATAGAGGTGAATTGGCATAAATCTATCTGAGAACCATGGATAACTGAGCAATGTCTTCATGCTATCTCAGTCTTTCTGGAAGCACCTGTGTTCTGTGGGTGGGGGATGGGAGCAGGGACTATACCAGATGCTCAGACTTGGGTATCATTACTCCTCTTTCCTCTCTTTCCATGTCTCCTTGGCAACGCATTTGTTCCTTTGCCTTTGGAAATTACCATAAACCAGAAATAACTTGGGTGTTTTTGGCGATGCACATAAGTAAATGCAAGGCTAGGACACAGTTGCTCTTGTGAACAGTTGTAGGGGAGAGAGCTCTCCTGTGAACCAGCCACTGGGTATGTCCTACAGCTGTGTAGGAATCTCCTGCAGGAATTTTACCATCTAAGCTTGAAAATACTTGGAAACCCAAGTGACTGTTGCCAGGAAACCCATGACTACTGCCCAGAAAAGGAACAATCTGAGATTCATTAAAAGAGCCAGTTCTAGGGAAAAAAAAGAATTCAAGTGGGTATGATCCATTTGCTGCTTTGTTTCCTAGTAAAATGAAATCTTGCTAGTTACAAATTAGAAAAGGAAGAGTGCACTGCTATAATTATTTAATGCAAAGTTGCTAAAATTATGGAAATGGTAATCTTGAAATAGCCAATAAACACTTGGTACATCAACCAATTTTTTTGGAGTTTTGAAAATAAAAAGAGGAAATATGTATACGTAGACAGTGATCCTATGCATAATTCTTTCCTATGTTGAATAACAAGGAGATGGACTCAGGATCCATCATGTCTATCTCCAGCCATAGAATCCACTTCCTCATAGAGTGTCTTTTATATTGTTTCAAATCTCATGAAGCCACTACTGAGAGTCTCTGGGGGATATCTGCAGCTCCTACTCAGGAGTCTTCAATATACTCTTCAAACCCTCAGCTGCTCCAGGCTGGACTATAATAGCCTGTCTTTAGTAGCTTGGGAATGGGACAAAAGATCTAGCAAATATCCTTACTTAACTCAATTGGCCATATCTTTCATATGTGAAGGCCCACAAGAATCTAAGTATATAGTAAGCAAATACGGAAACAGTAATTCAGTGAAACAGAGTTGAGTTATTGTGTGGCCTCAAAGAGTCCCTGAACTCCTTGCCTGCTTATTGCTGTCTCATGTCTTGTTTCAAATTCTCTTAGATTACTTGCAGGCCTACAGGTGCAGTCTAGTGGGGGGAGTGCTTAGAAATACTGGCTCGATTCCAAGTTCTTTCCTTCCACAGAACATCTTTTTTTTTTCCAAAATGAGTTTTCATTTTCTGATTTAAACTAAATTAAATGAGCAATGTTTCTTAAAAATCAAACAAGTTCCCTGGTTATGTGTTTTGATTGTGTTTACTGGACGAGGCATGAAATCCCTCCTATGGAGAGTGTCTCAGCTGCAATCAGTTCATGAACTCGTAAAGTCTAGCCAACATTATACTAGTGGGCACATCTTACCTGGCAGGTTGGTATTTCAGTATGCAGTGTCCAATGTTGGACATGATGTTGTTTTCCTAAATAGTCATGTCAAACGGTTTTTCAGGCATTAATTTTTGTATCCATAGATCTGTGCAGATCCTAACTCTGCGCAGAGAAGATTCTAGATTCAAAGGGTAGTGGTCAATATAGAGACATGCTGCTGTACAAAGAGCTGAGAATAAGCAGCTGTGAGGCCTCAGTGCTATACTTTCACCTACATCAACTGCTCTTCCAGTGCTCAGGAGACAATACAGAAGAGGAAACTGAAAGCATAGAAGATCTGGGGGATATGCAAGACTGTTGTGAAGTGCTGTCCTCTTTCTACGACATGGCTCTGACACATACAAATTCACAACAGTAGTGAGCAAAGCTTAAAAGATCCATCCAGATTCAGGTACTTATGAATTCTACTGTGGACTGAAAGGGTTTCTGAGGTCTTACCCATAGCTGAGGAGCTATTGCAGTTGATAGCTGCTAGGAAAGAGAGGCTTACTTTTCTTTAGAAGTGTGTCCGCTGGTAGATCCCCATGCCCTCGTGGATGACCACATAGCTATGCACATCTGGATGGAGCGCATCAAGTGGACTTAGTGAGTAGAAAACAAATACACTTACTGCATTGTAAAAAGGACATGAAATTGAAAGAAAAGTATGATATATAATCCTGGGGGAGTTGAGGATAAGGTGTGAATATGATCAAGATGCATTATCTGCATGCATAAATATTTCCAAAATAAATTTTTTTACAAAGCAAACAATTTCTATAGAAATTGTTCTGGAAACAACTTCTAGTCTATATTATTCCTTTGAGAGATGTTATTAATGAGTATGTTTCTTAAATATATTTTAAATTGATATGTCATTAGATACCAATTATATAAATTATGTATAATTATAGCAATTACATCATTGTCTTATGACATTTATGAGTAAGAAATAATTCTAGGAGATATAAATATGCTTTTGAATACATAGTTGTAGTAACCAGAGAGTCAGAGGTTTAGCATATCTCTAGAGTATCATAATAATCCTAAAATGGTTATTTCATTTCATGGATAGAATTCTCTATGATAGCTACAATGTTTATCTTGCTCAATTTATGTTTTAGCATTGTGGGCTAGAGTTAAGACTTCTAAATTTATATATATCTTCATTGTACATGATGAATACTTTCTTTCAAGTGTACGATACATTTGAACCATCTTTACTCCATCCTGTCCTCCTTCCCCTTTCCTCCTTTTCTTTTATCTTCCCTCTTTTATCTACTTTCTCCCCTCCCACTTCTCTTCTTTCTTCCCCTAGTCTTGGCCTGCTTTCATGTCATACTCCACAAATATATAATCCTGCAATAAGCATGGGTGTAAAGTGCCTCTGTAGCATGTTGACTTAGAATCTCACAGTGGTTTACCTGGATAATATGGGAGCTCTATTTTTTTTACATTTCTCCATATTGAGTTCCATAGTGGCTCGACTAATTTACATCCCTACTACCAGTGCACAGGGGTTCCATTCTCCCTACACTGTTGCCAGGTTTGTTATTATTTGTCTTCTTTATGGGAGTCATTTTTTTTCTGGGGTGAGAAAAATATTCCAGTATAGTTAATAAGTTTCATTTCCCTGATGGCCAGGGATGTGAATACCTTTTTCATGTGTTTATTTCTATTTATATCTAATCTTGGAGAAATGTTTGTTCATATCATGAGCTCATTAATTGAAATTCTCCCTGAGCTTCTGTTACTGGATACTATGAATGGACAGCCTGATCCCTAAAGCACCACAAAACATTTAACTTGAAGCCCGAGGATATCAGAAATGGGAAGTCTGTCAGAAGTGAACCAGGATTTCTCTCTGGGAGGACAAACTGGTTTAATTTGTTTTATATGAGGACAAGAAAGCACTTGTCACATGAAAGGACTACACAAACATAGCAGAGACAAGTCAAAATCCAGCAGCCCCTGATACTACATAGGGGATAATCAGTTTAACTAACCAGAGAAGAATTATGGGAAATAACAAACCTTATTAATAACAACTTTAAATAAAAATGACTGAAACTAATCAATTAAGTGATACTGAGTAACTAAATAGATTAAAAAGCAATATCTAATTACCTGCTGTCTTAAAGAAATACACTTGCTATGAAAGACATTCAAAGACAGAGTCAAAGGTTGTAAATTAACTGATCAAGCGAATGGAAGCTATAATCAAGCTGGCATAGATATTGTCATATCTGAAATAGAAAACTTCAAAACAAAATTAGGCAGAAGAGATACAGAAGGCCTCTAGATATCAATAAAGAGAACAATTTATCAATGGTCTGTCCTGTACACCACAAACAGTTTTCTTACTATATTTGCTACTTTTAGATGTGATACTATGTATCGTAGCAGCTGTCATTCACATTCCTCACAACTTTTACATATTTGGAATGATGAAAAGTGAGAATGTTTATTAGAATCATAAACTTCTCTTTTAATGTAATATAGTTTTATCCAATGTGCAAACAAATTCACTTTAAATTTTTTTTTGGATCCAAGATGAACTGATATTACAATATGTAGAGACTGGATGGATGGTTCAATGGTCAATAGCTCATACCAGCTCTAGCAGAGGACCTGAGTTCAGGTTCCAGCATGAAAACTGGGTAGCTTATGATCACCTGCAACTCTAGATTCAAGGGATATTATGCACTTTTCTGGACTCTGTGAGCCCATGCACTCCCACATGCGTGCACACACACACATATGTATGTGCCTCCTAAACTAAAACTAAAATAAATAATGAAAAAACTATATAGCTAAAGTGTCTTTCTCTCTTCTATCAGCTCTGCTTAATAACTCACCATCAATGATTTTTGGCTTCCAATAATGTATTTCTATAAATAGTATCTTTTTTCAAATAGTTCTCTTCTTTTAAGTGTTTCTAAGGACATTAAGTACAAATTAGTAATTACAAGGTTTTGCACAAATTAAAATTGTATTAACTTTACTTAAAAAGTCGTGCCCAATTGATACCAAATTATAAAATTGACAAGCATGCCTTCTCTAAAGGTTATCTTGTTTGCATTCTAGAACTGGCATATTACCACCACTGACTTGAGTTACCATTTATATCCTAGAGTTGCTCAACTTTCTTTGCTAATGCCTTTTTAAATTCTTGTCTTTGCCTGGTTAATTGGAGACAGTATAGTAATGAAGTTATTTTTGCTGCTGTGTTTATAAAACTGTTTAAAAGATACATACAAGGAATCTAAAATGGTAGATGTTGTGTTACAATAAATAGAGATTGATTTTTATAACTTATTGAAATCATTGTCATGTTGCTTTCTCCCATTTTTTTGTTTTTTAAAATCTACAAGACTTCTGTAGTTACTTTACATAAATATGTACACTTTTGTTGTGTTAATTAAGTAACATAGATCATCAGATTATTTTCACATAGTATAATCTGCATCCAAGAATTTAGAAATCTAAGTTTAGTTTCTATCTTATAATTCTTTATTTGAGTGATAGTTGGAATTTCTTATATTTTTCAATATGAATTAATCCTTCACTCTTTCTAATTAAATCATTTATTTGTGTAGTACATTCTTTGTCTATGTTTTACTATTTATCCTTGAGGTTTACATTCTGTAGGGATAGTTGTTGTACACTACTTCAAGTTTTATCAGGCTTTCTGATCTGCAATGTTTAAACAAGGCTGTGCAACAGATAACCATAAAATCTGGGTATTTTACAATGAAAGCATTTGCTTTGCTCACCCCAATCTCCTTGGCAGCCAGCCGTTTATCCAGACGAGACACAAATGTTAGATCCATAGGACTCACATCTACAGGCTGTCTGTGCTGAGTGATGGGGGATGCTGGGTCTCTTTTGGACAATCTGGGTGGTGTGGCTTCACATTACATCATTTCATCATATTTCAAAGCCAGGTTAGACAGGCCTTTCTCAGATGGGAGCAGAAATGCAAGAAGGCAAGCATATTCACAAAACAGTTTCACATGAGCCTTCAGTCACCTTGTACTCAGTACTTTCCTACTGGCTGCAATAAGTCCATGTTTTGGCATGAATTCTAAGACAGTGGGAATGGAATGGGAACTTTTGGGACAGTCATTGACCTTACAGGATTGGGAAGATAGCTCAGCCAGGGAAATGCTTGAAGTACTAGCATGAAGATCTGAAGCCAACCCCAAGATTTCACATTACAATCTCAGCACTAGGTCGGTAGACACAGGAAGTTCTTTGGGACTCACTGGCTGCCAGCTTAGCCTGCCCCATAAGCTTTAAAGCAATGAGAGATCCTGCCTCAAAAAACACAGTGAACAGTATTCATAGAAGGATACTGAAATTGACCTCCAAAAGTCTGCACACACATTCACACATGCATATACACGAGTGCATACACATCTCATACAAAAATTATTGAGTTTAATTTGCCACTGTAAGAAAATTCTTATAATGGAAGTTTTGCTATTAGTTTTCTGAATGCTTGATATTATCTCACAAAATCAAATCATAAACCTGTAGCAGTATCATTGTATAAATGCCTTGCCTCATTTTCATATAGTCTGCTAAGTAGAATTGAGAGAGTGCAAGCAGATTTTCTTCATTGCTTAAAATGATGCACTTTGTTTTGCTTATGTCTCCTAAGGTGTGAGATTATGGCTGCCAATCTTTGTACCTGTTCTCATTCCTCGTGCCATCTTCCCACATCTCCAAAGAGTTCCCAATACAGACAAATATACAGAATCTTTTAGGTACATATGCAATGGAGCCAGGACTGAGAAATGTTTGTTAACACTTCAAATACTTTATGTTTAATAACTTATAGGTCAGAATGAATCATGTCTGTTAGTATAGGCTCATGGTTTTCTGGGCCAAATTAGATACTGAATCATAGCTGAAACCTTTTTGCCTATTGAAACTGAATACAAACTTACTAAAGATGTTCTTTTACAATTATACAAAATCCAGAAACCACACTTCTCTGTGCTGACCCTTGCCCATCCTTTCCTGGCACTACTACTGTAGGCCTCTATTGTCCTCTGCAGTGTTGGAGGTGGGAATCTACAAACATTATTCAGCTTCCCTTGTCTGGTTGTCTTTTACAAACTTTAGTAAGGTAGGATGGGTATTGTCCACATGTTATATGCATGTGTGAAAATATTACAATGAAACTCATTATTTTGAATAATTAGTAATACACTAGTGAAGCCCATTCTATGGTATAGTTAATAATGCACTAGTGGGAAAGAGAATGGAACCTGGCTGCCTTTACCTTCCTTTTACAAGTTGGTCATGTGATTGCTTAAGAATCTGTTTAGGAAACCTTTCTGACAAAAAATCAGAGGGAAGAAGGGAAGATTTTCGTCACCTTTGCCATTGTCTCTAGGAATGTTTCTAGCACAGAGGATTCAGTTTTGCCACAAAACCCCTTCTCCATGTTTGTAGCCCCAGTGACTATGAACTATTTTTACTGTTCTTGAGTCAGAATACATTCTGTCTTTCATTTTCTTCTAAAAGGCCACAGCTATTGTCTATAGTATTAATGCCTGGGTTATCTCTCTGTTCCCATTTGTCCTCTCAGATTTTTTTAACACCCATGTAAGAAATCTCTATGTAAGAAATCCTATTTCTTCTGATAAAATACTCAATTTGCTTCCACATTCTTGACTGGATATTAATATGCCCAGAAAATGGACACTTCTTCAGCATTCTAGGTCCAGAATAAATGACTTGTACCATACAGAACATAGACAACACAAATCCCTGGTAAGAAAATGCATTAACAGGAAATGCCCACAAAATGCCTAATGTATTCACTGTTGAATATCCACAGTTTGTCCCATATCTCCAAGTCTTGAACAACTATCATTCCAGACAGCTGTAAAAGGTGGTTCTCTAAGCCCAAATTTTTTACTTTAAAGTATCTTAGCAACCTGGCAAAGATGCTGCATACTGGCCCAATAAAAAGGAGAATGATGGGAAAGAATCCCCTGTATGCAGACCTACAGATAGGCAGCAACGCAGGAAGGCCCAACCTTCTCTGATGGATGTTGACTGGTGGGAGTCCACACAACTGCCGTAATGTCTTCTTGAATCTAGTTTTGTATGTTCCTCTCAGATAATGAGTGCTCCTCCATCCCTTCTGTCTTTAACTGTTGTTGTCCTTATAAGAGATCCTGAGTTATGTTTTGGGAGATGTGCTGTCTTGATGAGCTAAACTTGTGTGCCAAAAATTAGAAGTAATCAATGATATGTAGCTATAATAGCAAAGAGGTATTACTTAAACCTACAGGATTGCTTGGAGTTAGAAAGCTAGATGATGCTAAGTGTCCTTAAGACGTGTTGACACAGTGATTGCTAGTTGTGGACAGCAACAGCAAGAGAGTGTCACGGACTTAGTCACTTTGTGCAGTCACGGACTCTTTGACCTCCCTGATTTTGGGTAATTAGCTTCATTCAGGCTCTCCAGATGCACACAAATGCACACTTAGTCTGAGACCTCATGTGAAGGCAGTCAACAGAACATGGAGTACCCCTTAGTGAAGAACAGATAGTTTAGACTCAATAGAGCCAAAGGAGGCTTATTTTGCAGTTGTTAAGCACAACATAGTGGATGCGTTCATCCCAGTGTGCAAAGGCCTTAAAGACCCTGAGTTCGCAGGAAATTGTGAGCCATATTAGTATTTATTTAAATTAGAGTCAGTGTAAAAACATAATAAAGATTTTATGGAGCCATATACAAGGAAAAATATGCAAAATGAGCGCATGTGAATGGTTGTTAAATGGAAGTGGCAAGTGGTTAAATAACAGGACTGAGGAAAACACAAAAGCAAAGCGAAGTGCTCTTAGTTAGACACAGAGCTCTGCACACTGTGAGGGGAAAGTGCATGATCAGCTCAGTTCTCCACAATTACTTTCCAAGAGAGCCATAAATGTGGAATTATTATGTGAAATCATGCTACTTCCCCTTAAACCCTAAGTTACATAAGTGCATTTCCAGAAAGAGTCACAAACGTTAAAACTTAAGAATAAATATAAGATAGAAGTGGTCATTAAACCTTAAAGAAATTGACGTACCCACTCAACACTGTCTTCTCTCTAAATGGTCAGTCGAGATAGTCTGAGGACGAGTTTTATAACCTTCGTCAGAGTTAGTCACCCTCTGTCTAGTTCAGTCTTTTCAGAAAAGCAGTAGTTCCTAGCTGACTTTATGAGGCTCCCACAAGAAAATGTTAAGTGGAAACAGTGCAGAAGTACCTGGGTTTTCAATCTAATTTTCTGTACTAGAATCTGTATTTCTTCATCCCAGTGTGTCAGATATTGAGCTAGAGACTCTCTGGAGCATTCTCAATGGTCATATGCACTTCACCACATAATCTGTGTGCTTGGGAAGGGTCAACAGTGTCTGCCAGCCAGAATGTTCAACAAAGGTTCACAATGATGCACACTTTAAGCTTATTGATCACATCTCTGCTTGCTTTGTGCCTGCTTCATCCTCAGTTTAAGGAAGAATAGGCTAAAAGCTCCAGGCATAATGACTGTGTTCTCTATTTTTTCTGAAGCTCTGTGATTGTTGAAAGCAGATGATTAAATGCACATTTATAATAAATGCACCTTCCATCTTCTCCGACTTCCTTCATCAGAACACAAAATTCTTTGTATTAAGGTGATATCACGGCTGCTGGATTGTCCTAGAATTTACAATAACAGAACTGAAAACACACACCATCTCAGAAAAAGAACACTTGCCTCTGGAAGTGACAGCATGCCAATGCTACCCCCAAAACACAGGCCCCAAATTTGCCCACACAGGAGAGCATGAGAGTCACATCTGACATTGATGGGCCAGGTCTGGCACTGGTATGTACTGTTCATTTCCTTGGACCAATGTAATCCCAGGAACGCAGCTAATGTCAAAGAAACTATGAACAGAGGTCTTACTGTGTGAATGTGTCACATTTAAAGAAAATACTAGATAACATTAACTTTCAAAATTTATTGATTTCTTCAAATATGGCAAAAGCATCACTTCATTGCTTTCTTGTGTTCAAAATTATTATGCAAAAAAAACCCAAGATGGGTTTGATACTGCTTTTTTTTTTGGTAGGGTACATTTAGAATTTTCTAATTTATTTATTTGCTTTTTTGAGTAGGGACTCTCACTAGCTCAAGCCAAGCTGCCTTCACATTCACTTTGTAGCCCAGGCTGGCCTCAAGCTTATGGTATTCCTATGTTTCTGCTTCCCAAGTGCTGGAATTGCTGAGCCATCATGCCTGTGTCTCATGTTTCATTATGTCTAATTTTCATTTTACATTGTCCTTTGTTAGCACATCGACTTTTCCTGTGCTGGGTAGCTCCTGATCTCTCTTTCATGTTACCTAGCTTTCCATTACTGGTTTGCTTCCCTACCTCCCTTTCATGCTGCCCTTAGAGAGCGTTGATTGACAGAGCAGTGCGGCAGAGCTAACTCCTGCCTCAGTCTCGCCTCCTCTTCTCCTCCACTCGGCTCCACAGCTGCTCTTACTCCTGGGACTAACATTTTCACTTCCTTTTAAAGATGGCGTCCAAATCCACACTACTAACACTCGTCTTTTGACTTTTGAGCGCTTTTATCAAGTTTGCTTGAGCTACTGAATACACATCCTGGATTTTCCTCTGGTTAGAAAAGTTCTTCTGGCCAGGCGGTGGTGGCGCACGCCTTTAATCCCAGCACTTGGGAGGCTAAGGCAGGCGGATCTCTGAGTTCGAGGCCAGCCTGGTCTACAGAGTGAGTTCCAGGACAGCCAGGGCTATACAGAGAAACCTTGTCTCAAAAAGCCAAAAAAAAAAAAAAAAAAAAAAAAAAAAAAAAAAAAGTTCTTCTGGTTATAAGTTAATGTCTTTTTCAGATAT
The DNA here is from genome assembly GCF_011762505.2 of Arvicanthis niloticus. Classification (NCBI taxonomy): domain Eukaryota; kingdom Metazoa; phylum Chordata; class Mammalia; order Rodentia; family Muridae; genus Arvicanthis; species Arvicanthis niloticus. Next base: position 62,321,127 of record NC_047661.1, on the reverse strand, counting down.
TTTCCTGCTCTGGATTGTATGGTGTATTCCGGAGAAGCTAAAGGCTTGATGGTATATACCAACTGTATGGGTCTAAGTAAAGCGCACCTGGGAGATGAACGCCCAGCCCAGGAATACGGGATGCTTAGATGCTCATTGATTTCCCCTTCCTATCAGCTTAGACGGATGCTGCCTTGGCAATTAAGTTCCTTCCTTGATATAAATCTTAGATTTGGGAGCAAAGAAGGATACAGGATGGCTGCTCAGGGAAGGTGCAGTGGGTTTTCGGAGTTTCCTGCTGCTTTGGCCTTTTTTTTTCCCCCATGACCAGGCAGCATGGCCCTGAGAGAATTTCTGTGGTGATGGGCTAGAGCTAGATGAGGACTTCGAAGCTGCACCAGTAAGAGTTTGACTTCACTGGTCACTCTGACCTCTCACAGGTATGACCCGGGTTCAGTCTGTTGATGGATCTTAGGTTTATAGATTTTCAAGTGTGCCCTATGTCATGTCACTTATTTAGGGCTGATTCAAGGGTGGGAGCAAGGTAAAATCTGACTCTGATTGTTTGCGTTTCATCTGTGTAGATTATCCTAGACAAAAGTTTAAACTTTAAAGTGTTAACAATGTCTTAATTGAAACATCATTTTCTTTTTTCTTTCACTTAATCAATTTCAGAAATAACACTAGGGCACATTATTATCCTCTTAAAGCACCGTTGCTCAGTGTGTGGATCTGCACTGAGGATGCTGCCATCCCTCCTGCCCCCACTCTGAAGGTCATGTGCAAGTTGTAAAATGTCAAAGATTAAATTAAATTTAAAGTAACCAAAGTGAACAATACAGAATATATAGACATTTCCAGAGAAAGTAATAAAGATATTTTTTAAAAAACAAGACATTCTTGAGAAAAACTATTAAGAAATACTTAATAAAATGATTAATGTAATTGTTGAGAAAGGATTACTGTGTCCCTAGCCTGTTCCAGTCGCTGTTTCTGTGTGAGAGGAGTGGCAGGGTGGAGACAGGAAGGCAGGAGAAGGAGGGGAAGGAGGGGGTTGTAGGAGGAGAGGGAGAGATCAGGAGGGAGAGAGGGAGGGAGGGAGGGAGGGAGGGAGGGAGGGAGGGAGAGAGAGAGAGAGAGAGAGAGAGAGAGAGAGAGAGAGAGAGAGAGAGAGAGAGAGAGAGAGTTCTTTGCCATGGGAACGCATCTGGTATGCAGGAGACAGGCATGTGTGGGCGAGGGAGAACAGATCCACCCAGGGTTATCTGGCAAAGCAGTAATAGAGCACAGGGCTGAAAGCAAGACAGAGAGTGGAGAAGCTGCCCTGGTGTTGAGCTGTCAGGGCAGATCTTAGATCAGTTTGGGGTGAGGAGGAAAATGTTTCAATTAGGGGCCTGTGTGTGATAACAAGAGGTAAAGAGCAAAGCATGTAACTAACAAACTTCAGAAGTCAGGCAGGACACTCGATCGTTTCCAAGAATGCTTACTTTGCCCTGGTATCCAGTGACTTTTCTGCAACACAGCGCTGGAGTCTCACAGTTAACAGCAAGCTCCATAGTTTACAGCAACAGGCTAAACAGGAAGGGAGGATTAGAACAGGAAGGCACAGAAGGACCAGTTGGTACTAGTCATCCAGAGAGGAGGTGGGTGTCTAAGCAGAATAACTACAGTGCAGGGAAAAAGACAGGGCAGCAAAAAACCTGGGATAAGATTATCACACAGCTATGTACATGAGGGAAGGCCAGAGGTAGTAATCACTCTACAGAAAGAATGTAGAGGACAGAAGAAAAACTGGTTTTGGTAGGGAATGATGAACACGGTATACACCTAGAAAGGCTTTAAAACAGTTTTATATATCATTATAGCTAGCACCTTAGAAACTTGTCCGCATGTCTAAACTGCGCTGAATTTCACTACAACAAAGGTTGATAAACAGCAAGATAGTTAATGTATAACATGAATTTTGACTCATTAGTGGTTACTAAGGGCCTTAACCTTAGCTTCCCCCCAACACTGTTTTTCTTCTGTGTATATAGAGTCCATATTAAAGTAGTTCTGTGCTTCTGTTGTCATGGAGAATAAGGAAGAGTTTAGAGACCAAAGACAAGAAATCAGGGGGCAGAAGGTATATGAATTCTTAAATACATTAGAATATTGATTCTGCCTCAAAAAAACAGCTGAAGCTTTTTTTTTCCCCATCACCAAAGAAGTTTCTTTTCCAACTCAACTGTAGAAAATCTTTTAGACAGTAGAAATTAGGCTTCAGTAAGGGCTGTTGAAGAGGTATGTCTGCTCAAGGGAGGCCGAGATAAAGTAAAGTTAGAAAAAGAAAAGATAGGTTTTAAAGATACGACAAAGAACAGAATTAATTGAACATGAGGAGAAGGAAATATATTCAAAAGTAAGGTTCATTACCCGAGTGACCCTAGGTTTGCCAGCATCCCCGTTTGCTTGTTTGTTTGTTTTACCTAATAAACAAAGAAAGGGTCTTCATCTCCTACACTGTCTTGAGTCTGGATGCAGACTCTGGCTTACAGTGGTCCTCTTGTCCTGTGTGATTGGAGCAGGAGTGCAATGTGACTAAGAACACAGGCTTTGGAGTCACAGAAAGTACACATTTGAAGGTTTCTCACAGAAAACTCTGAGAAAATTATGTCACCTCACTATCTTTTAATGATGGTGACTAATAGTATCATTCATTCATTCATCATTCAAAAATGCTTATAAAGCCTTCATTGTATCAAATTTCCAAATACTCTATCTTTGGAAAAGTTGTGTTGGTCATAGTAATATGAAAAGAGAGGTATTAGAGAGAGGAAACTCCAGTTATATGTGGATAAAAGGCACAGGAGAGAGAACGAACACAGGGTCACTGAGCACAAACCAGAATTCCATCCCTAGTTTCACAGAGCAGGTAACATAGGGTTAAACTGAAAGCAGGTGAAAGTGAGTTCCCAGGTATCCACAAAACACACTGAAAGAGAAAGGTAATCTGCTCCCATTCCCACATTCTGCAAACTCCCTTTGTTTCTCTTGGGGATAAAATAAAATTAAGCTCTGTTAAGGCGTCCAGGCGGCACTGGTCAGGACAGATACATTTTCCCCTCTTACTTTTTCTTTTGGATTAGAGGAAGTGTTTTATCATCTGCCTCAATAAACTGTGTAAAAGAAATGCTATTGAGTTTTAGCCTCTTTCCTGTAGAAGATCAAACATAATTGCATTCGACTTTGAATAAAGTAAACACTCCCTTTCACTGTTTATTTAACTTAGAAGATATGGTTTTCTCAGTTTTGCAGAAAAGTAAGCTTGCACCACTTCTGTGAGTGTGTGTGTGTCTTATTCACGCATGCCTGTCTATGCAATAAAGAAAGGAAGGGCAAGATTGTAGTCGCACAACGAGTGCCCCTGTGTGTTTATGTGCATACAGATATGCAACCAGGGGAGAACTCTTGAAATGATAGTCAGTTCTTTCATTCGGTAAGTCTCGACATGACAGTTTGTAAGAGTGCAACATTGACCAGAAGCACGTACAGAAACACAGATGGCATCCAAATAAGTCTTGTCTAAATCATGCTCAAATTTTGAGACATCATAGCATGGAAAAGGAATTCAATGCACTCTAGAGCTGTGATTGTTTTATAGTATCCCAACTTTTTCATAAGAAGGTATACAAAAATTAATCTCATCTTTGAACTGAAGAAACTAATTTGGAGAGATGAATAGTCAAGGATCTCACAAATTTGAAATTAGGACCCTTCCTAGGTCCTTACCCTCTGACTTTCTGGTTTTATAACAGAAAAGACTATTTGAATCCATGTTCAAATGCAGAGTAGCTCCAACATCCTAATGAACTATCTTTTTGATTGTTTTTATATTTGACTTGCATAAACTTAGTAAGGATGTTTTTATCTACATCTCATGACTGTCGCTCTAGAATGCTTTTTCTACTGCATCATTTTCCTAACTTTTAGTGAAGGATGACACCGGAATAGCAAAATGGTTTGATAGTATTCTCTCTTTCTCTATGTTATGAAATAGTTTGAGAAGCATTGGGGTTAATTCTTCCTTAAAGGTCTGCTAAAATTCAGCAGTGAATATGTATGAACCTAGATGTTTTCATTTTGGAGATTAATGCTGCTTTAATCCCATTGCCTAATATAGAGCTGCTTAAATTAGTTAGCTCATCGTAGCTTAACTTACCTAAGTGATATGCACATAGAAATTCATCCCTTGACATTTTTCTGAATTCATTGGTATTTTTTAGAATGGTTCCCCATGATCTCTAACTTTATTAATTTTGAGTCTTCTCTATCTCTCTTCTGCTTAGTTTAGTTAATGGTCTTTCAGTTTCCAAAGAAGGACTGTTTTGTGTCATTGATTTACTGATTTGTTTCCATTTCCTGAAGTGCTGCTTCCCCAATTTTAATTATTTTTATTTACAAATATTTTGGGGGGTGGTCTGACTTGTTTTCTCTTTTCTAAGGCACATAAGGTAAGCTACATCATTAAGCTATTTATTTGAGATATATAGTTTCCTAATGTAAACATTTACAGGTATAAACTTCTCACCTCAACTTAGAAAACAGACACTAACTTCATGGGAAAGACTGGAAAGGATAGTAAGCAGGTGTTACTCTTCCAACATCTGACAAAATAGACTTTCAATCAAAGCTTTTCAAAAGAAATAAAGAAGGATACATCATATCGATGAAAGGAAATAACCTATCAAAAGATCACTACGATTCTGATTCTAAACATATGCACACTGAACATAGGCATACCAATCTCATTAAATACATACTACTAAATGTAAAGTCACAGACAAACTTCCAAACCTGATTCTTAGCAATTGATGGGGAAGCCTGGAAAAACCATCCCAGCAAAATAAACAGAGTCATCTGAATACAATGGCCTCAAATGGATGAACCAGACATTCACACTAAATTCTATCCAAACACTGAGGAGTAAGTTCATTTCTCAGCAGCTCAGGGAATTTTCTATAAAACAGATCATGTATTAGTGCACAAAGCAAATCTTAACAAGAATAGAAAATAGTATTATAAGTGAGCAACATGGAATTAAACTACAAATCAACAAAGGAAACGATAGAACACACACAAACTCATGGCGATTAAATAACTAAGTACTGAATGATTAATGGATCCTTGATTAAATAAAAAAGAAAATAAAAACAACTTTGTTACTAAATGAAAACAAAAGCACAGTATGACACCCCTGAGGGACACAGTGACAGCTATCCCAGGAGGCAAGCCTATTTCTAAGTGCCCTTCCCATTGGCTCCCTTGCTTTCCCACCTCTGAGAAACTCTAGCAAATGCCAGAGCTCACTGGTCATCACTGTCTTTTTCTTCCCCTTTTATTTTATTTTCTTTCCACCATCTTCTCAACCCCATCCACCTCCACTCTTTACTCCACTCTTCTTTCCTCTTTTCTTTTTCTCAAACAGGGTGTCCCTATGAAGAACAGCTGACCTCCAAGTCATCCTCTTTCCTCAGGGTTCCAGGTGCTGAGGTGACAGGTGTGCACTTCCACACCAGGCTGCTGGTCACTCTTGCCATTCCTACAGGTCTCATTTTCAGAGACTGAAACCCTGCTGGAACCCAGTTGTAGTCTGCTCTCTGGTTCCAGGTTCTGTCCTGGGGTGAAGTACAGGAGGACATGCCTGGTTTACAATGTGTCTCCAGAGTTCAGTTCTTTACTTTTGATTTCCACAATCCATGTGGGGAAGAGATGTATCTGGGGAGCGAAGGGTAGAATTCTTTGTCTTTGTTTTTTTGTTGTTCATTTTGTTCTCTTTTGTTGACTTGAGGTCAAGAGAATATTAACTCTGACCTGGATAGTGATTAGTCCAGTTGTGTCTGGTCTATCATCTGGCCAATGAATAAATCATTGGAATTTGGCTCACCTTAAGTTATGCTAAAAGGCAGGTGGAATAATTGTTCTAATAATGCAATCTTTCCTCCCAGAATTCCTAACCTCTAGCATCATCCCCATCAGCTGTCATGAGGTTAGGATGACTCTATCTGGCTTTCTGAGGCCTGAGTCACAAGGGTATAACTTCTCCATTTTTTCCCTTGTCTCTTTCACTAGGAGAATCTAAGTGGGCTTTGTCTGGCAGCCTGGGTTTTGTTACCCTTTCTCTACAGTTTCCTCCCCGCCATGCTTCTGACATTCCTGCACCTCTGTACAGCATGGATTTCTGTGCTTCTCTTCTCTCTTTTCTTCCTCTGAAGAGCTGTTGTTATTTACAGCATCTCTTGATCTGGGAGTTTTCTTTGAGCTTCCATTTGAATCTATTCTTAAACTGCTTTATTAATGAGACTAACAGACCCAAGACGTACCTTTATTTCCTCTGTACCATCTGGTGACCATGAGGGAACTAAAATTTCAGTAACAGTCTAGCTTAGCTTGAGACTAAGAGTTGGACCAGAATGTACTGGGAACAATTTGCAGCTAGACAAGAATGCCTGGTTTGGGCTTTCAAGATGCAAAGGCTGACAAAGGAAACATGTTCCAAAGCCTGAAGGAGGCAAGGAAAGGACAAGGAGACCGGCATATAGGAGAAGGGGTGGTGGGTCCAACAGAACTGTAGTTTCATGTGGAGTTTAGCCTCCTCTGAGCCATTTCGCAAGACTCACCTGTAACTTCCCCAGTGTTTGTCTGACCTCAGGGCAGACCAGGCACCAGCCACCTCTGTTAGTCTGCATTTCAAAATTCTCAAACAATTTCCTTCAGATTGTTTTCAGTTTGAGAAAGGAGGTCTGAAAAATTTAGGAGAGCAGAACAAACACGGGTTAAAGTGCCACATTCTTCTCTAGTCTGGATAAAGACTCCCCAAAGGGTAGACAAAGAAATGGCTTCCAGCCCTCTTCATTTCTGCACTGAAATCCTCAGCCCCACAGCTTTTGGTTCAATATTGAAAGCTGTTTAGCTGACTAATTGCAAAGGAGTCCGAGTGGGGGTAGATTGAAGTTCCACATTTTTAAACTTGGGGTGTGAAAAATAGCCTTAAACTACTTGTGCCTTCTTCCCCTACCCCATATTCTGTCCCTGAAGCCACATTTTTCTATTCTGAATAAACATTTGCTGTAGGTGTTTACTAAAGTACAGTATTTAATGAGAAGCAATAAAATCTGAGTCATGTGATTGTTCATTCCAACTGTATAATCAAATTATCCTAGTTTGTACAACTTCTTGAGTGAAAAGCATCCTCATAAGGGTATCTGATGAGGATATAAATCTTGGGCCAGGGATGTAGCCCAGTAGTGGAGGCACTGGACCACTCCCCCACCCCCATCAAAGGACAAAGGACACAGATCTTATACATGCATGCTGTTTACTTCAGAAGTCAGTAGTTGTTCGTTATAGTAGAGATGGCTTTGTTTGTTTCCTTGCCTGGATCATTTCAGAGTAGAACAAACTGATGACCATGGCAATGACAGCTTAAATAGCACCCATCCCTGGAGTTTCTGGGATTTGTTGTCAGAGTTAAGATGACCTAGAAGAAGCAATTTGTGGAGACAATTTTATCCCTTTCTTTTAAATGAGAAAAAACATTAGGATTCAAGATGGGATAGAAACTTAAAAGCCAGAAGGAGCCTATAAAACGAAATCTAGTTTTTGAAGTGTTAAAAGGAAAGGCTATTATATTCTTATTCTGTGTGTATGCTCACTTGGCAGAAGATACTTTGAGCCATGCAATAAATTTGCAGTAGAGTCAAAGGGGAAGCTGAATGTAAGAGTTCACTTCTTAAGTAGCACACAATGACTCGGAGTGTGACAGCCATGTTAGGTGTTACTAGCACATGAGAATGTCTTTTGCTTCATGATTTGGGGAAAGTTATCTGTGATGTTTCCCAGGGAATAAGTTCTGTGGTTTCTGATTGGCCAGGGACTGCTCAGATGGGGTTCTTAAAAGACAGCTTGAACCTATTGGTGATAAAACATAAGGTGCTGCATGAGTCTCTTATATTATCTATGCCAGTTTGCAAAACATAATTATGAAGGCTGGAAATGAAATCCCTAAAGATACCAGTGGCAGGTGACAGGTAATGACAGGTGTCATACAATGGGTCTTGTATGCTATATGGAGTCTAAATGATTATAAAGTCTGCATTGCTATTGAATCACATCACCAGTGAGATGTGAGCCCTGACACTAAGGAGAAGACCAGGTCTCAACATGCTTACCGCAACCCACTTGAATAACCATAATAACCAAGAATGCATTATCGTTATTGCCACTATTAGAGATACAACTCTAGTCAGGAAAACCTTCAGCTTTCCCCAAGAGTAACTAAATGATAGCCAGCATATAGTCATAGCACATCATCTGGAACATCCATACAAATCCATCAGGAGTTGTTCTATCTTTAAAATTAAGGCTTTTGCAGCAACATCCTTAACATAGGGAACAACATTATTTTCACATTGCTGATAGCATGTCTCCAATCCTGTGGGTGATATTATGAAGTATTTTGGTCAAATGTGCTTGTAATTCTCCAGCTCAGATGGTGGCCATCATGGAGTATTAAGAAGTATCTCTGTGCACCATGAATCCTATTTTTTTACTGATGATTTTCCATGGAAGTCAGGTTCTGCTGACAGCAACAGTAACTTCTGCTGGAGCCCCATAGGTTTTTCTCCTATTATTATTTATAGGAATAGTTACTCCTTGTGTGTTATATAGGTGATATGTTTCATTTGAGTGGCCCCTTTGGGTGACAGCTTTAGCTAAGTGAGGTATTTGGTTGTAAGAAGCATTTAGACTTTCTCTTGTGCTCTCTTAAGCTTAAAATTATAACTCCTCTAGGCCAGTCATCTGCTTCCTCTGGGTCTTTTCAATCTTGGAGAAATCCATATGGTCCTAAAAAAAAACCTTTTGGTTTTACATGTATATTTTATCAGTAGTATGACCAAGGAGACACTTGGAATCAAAAAGATGCACAATATTCAGATAATATTATGTAAAAAAGTGGAACAGAAAGGACAGGTCAAAGACCAAGGGGAATAGTGTAGATTTTCTGATTTTTTAAAACAATGCTTATTTGTGAATTATTTAAAAGAATCCTAGCAGATATTAAACATCTATCTTACATTGGCCAAGATACATTGAAAGAATAAGACAACAGGATTATTTTTTAAAAATCAATATGTACACTACGGCAGAACTTACATGTTTTATAAATATTTATATCCATAACAAAAATGTTTGATGACAAATACTTCTTTTTCTTTTGATTCACTTTGATTCTCCTTTCTAAAATGGAATTATTTTCCATTGTGTGAATACACAAAAACAAGAAAGTATATGTATTAATGAAATATGGTGTCTTGGTATGTGAGTGCCTTCTGTATGTATAATGATGTATATTAGGTTACATACAACCAAATTCCAAGTTGGTAGAAAACTTTCAAGATGCCTTCTTATAACATTTGAAATGTATTGTATATTGCTGTTACTTATAGTCATCCTAGTATCCAGTGGTGAGTCAGAACATCTTACTCCTATCTTAGTATCAGTAGACCAGCTTCTTTCTATCTCTAATCCTCTCTTACCATTTAGAATTCATGTGAGTGAGATCAGGTGATCTTTCACTTCTGGGATTAGCTTTTTTCACTTTCACTTAACAGTAATCTCTAGCTCAATTCACATCATTGCAGATGACAGTAAATGAGTTGACCATGAATGAGTTGATGCCTCAGCATGGGCTCTTTATGCTGACAGTTTATCAGAATGGCTTTGGATTGTATAAAAATCACAGATGTAGACATCCCATGTTATTATACGGTGGGGCTGGGAATTGCTTGAGTTTTCAGATCCTTCCAGGGTATCTGGATTTGAGACCAAGGTTTAGAGTTGGCCTTAAAACTGCTGTTATTGCTGCTGGAAGTCTGTGTCACTGTGAAATCAGCAAGAGTTAATTCCTTCAACTTTAGTCCCTGGCACTTTCCCCAGGCTGGCAGGGAAGTATACCGTCAACTGCCCTCAAATATGTTGACGAAGTGACTAATAAAAAAAATATGATGCATTTTGTGTGATAATGTTTTTTACTAGGTAAATGTGCATTTGCAAAAGAAATGAGTGAAAGAAAATATATTGGAATGTTTGTAATGATAAAATTACCTCATAATGTTGAAGATTACAGATAATTTTTCTTATTCATTATACCTTTACATTTTGTAATAAATATGAGACACATTTTTCTAAGTAGTAAAAAAAATAATGTAGATACTGTTTCCAGATCCAAGAGATTGCACTGCTTTTCTCCAGTGTGATAATTTTTATTTTGTGCCTCTATGTTTTTCTATTAACAGGCTTTTTTTTCTTTTCATTAAATCTAAAAGTCTATTTAAAAATAGGAATGATTTTGCTATCCTTGCTGGTCATGGACAATTATGTTAGTGAGACCCACAGGTACAAATCTAGGATTTTAAAAGGAGATTGTATTTCCTGGAGGTGACCTCTGCACACTAATGGAATCTCTAATGATATAATAGATTTTGTTTTCTCAAACATAATACAGATTACTCTCTTTGAAAGTCAAGATCTCTGAAAATAAATAAAAAGTACCTGTTAGTAGATTAATATGGCCAGTCTCTCTCTCTCTCTCTCTCTCTCTCTCTCTCTCTCTCTCTCTCTCTCTCTCTCTCTCTCTTCATATCCCACTCCTTGCTCACCTGGCGTGGGTTTTAATAATGCTTCTTAAATGCCATTAGATCTGGAAAGTATTCAGAGTTCTCAGAGCACCCACCTTCTCCTTCATAACACATGGACAAGAACGAGAAAAACTCACAGAAAATAGAGTTCTTTTGACCAACATGGGGTCTCTGAAAATGTGGCTGAAATTTCTGTTTTGCCCTCCTCCAACCTCTATCTTCTGATACACATTCTTGAGCTAATAAGTGGTAAGAACAATGTCTAAATCACTTACATAGAGGAGCATGCTGTGTTCTTAGGGGATAGATCAGAAGACAGGTTAAATATAGGCACAGCTGTTTCCTATGTTTTGAATCTGTCATTTTGATTTTTTCCTTTATTTTTATTTTATGTGTATAAGTGTTTTGCCTGCATCTGTCTATCACCACATTCCTGCAGTGCCTATAGAAGCCACAAAGAGAATCAAATCCTCTAGGATTGCACTTACAGACAGTTGTGAACTGCCTGTGGTGCTGGAAATTGAAGCGGAAGAACTGAGTAGAGTTCTTGGAATTTTCTCACACAGAGGCTGCACTAATTGCCACATGGGTTTTCCTTAAGATACTTCTCCAGGGGAAAATTACCCACATAGTATCATAGCAGCAAAGCCACTTTTCAGTTGTCTGTGCACCTGTAGATATATTCTGCTTATATGAAAAAGTATAGTATCAAAATAAGAAACCCAATGGTAATGCAGAGTGTGACTCTCATATTGTCCTCGGAGGAATGAACTTGGCTCCACGTGTTAAATGGCCGATGCTGAACTGGCCCACATGTCCAGAGTTGGAAGTAGCCTCCCAGTTTAATTAAGCCTCAATTGTTCACCTTAGTAGTTACCTAAATTAAATGTTTTCCTTACAAAGGAAGCCAATAATTAGGAAAAATTGTGTCCATGAACACACACATACTCACATTCACACATACATACATACAGATAGGTAGGTAAGTAGATAGAGATACAGGCATAGATAGATGCACACAAAACGCTCACCCACATAAAATTATGCATATATATGTATATACAGAGAGATATAGATAGATATACATATATGTTGATATATATGTTATATATTATATGGTGTATTCTGCTTCAGATGGGATATAGAGCTGCAAGGAACTTATGGTATATTAGATAAGACCTTTGATTTCTTAATAAAAATGGGTGGATCAAAAGACTCAATTCTTTTGAGAAAGTCTGTGAGTACTGTGCATGTGGAAACTGTATGTTGAAAAATGTATGATTTTTCTTAAGTGCTGATCCTGTACGAGAGAAATCCACTTTTGAGGATGGAGAGAAAAAGGAAGCAGGCCAGCCTTAGCCACTGCCTCCAGGGCTTAGCAAGCAACACCCCCCATTTACTATTGTAATTTATGTTTCAATTTTCTAAATACAGAAAACTAAAACAAACATCTGATATAATAAGCATTATTCTCAACTAACAAACACTGAAAGGTTTGGTGGTTGCCAAGCAGCTAAGACCCCGGCTGTAATTCTTAAGCATGAAGAAGGAAGCTACAGATTAGATCCCTGAGGTTTGTTTTCATGTATATTTATGTATATTTACTCTGATTTTGTCTTAGTCAGGGTTTCTATTCCTGAAAAAACATCATGGCCAAGAAGCAAGTTAGGGAGGAAAGGGTTTATTCAGCTTACACTTCCACACTGCTGTTCATCACCAAAGGAAGTCAGGACTGGAACTCACACAGGGTAGAACTTGGAGGCAGGAGTGGATACAGACGCCATGGAGGGATGTTACTGGCTTGCTTTCCTGGCTTGCTCAGCTTTCTTTCTTATAGAACCCAGGACTACCAGCCCAGGAATGGCACCACCCACAATGGACCCTCCCTAATTGAGAAAATGTCAATTTTCTTATAGCTTGATCTCATGGAGGCATTTCCTCAAGGGAGGTTCCTCTCTCTGTGATAACTCCAGCTTGTGTCAAGTTAACACACAAAACCAGCCAGTACAAATTTGGACCCTTCAACGTGAACAGTCTTTGGTTTATTTTGTTATAGTTTGTATGCTTTTTTTTGTTTTTGTTGTTGTTTTGTTTTGTGTCTTTTTTTTTCAGTACTGAGGCAGCATGCAATTTTTACCTTGAGCTTCTGTTAGCTGTAACTAGAGGCTTTTGTTTTTGAAAACAATCAGAAAACAGATCGTGCTGTATTCCTTTCAGTTCAGTGTACTGTCTTGACACCTAAGCAGCTGTGTGTGTTCTCCAAGTAAATAAGACCAGTGACCTTGGATCGGCAGCAAAGAACAGGGGCAGAGCAACATCTGCGCCAGAGGCTCCAGTCTGCCACTTTTCTCTTACTGTTCTCACTTTTGAGATGATATCTACAAAGTGAGAGGGGATGGCTTTGTGTAGTCTAGCTCTAGCTGTCCTGAGTGTGCCAAAGGGAGGGGCAAGAGGCTAGCACATACCAGCTGTACAGAGGAAGCCAGATTCCCCTCATCTGTCCTTTTAGATGTGGGAAGACCGGAGCCTGAGGCTCATTTGGCAGCCCTTGGTTACCTGGACCCTCCTGAGGATGTAACAGCAAGCAGGGAACTTAATGCTTTGCCTTGTGTCCTAAGGAGGGTTTCTGAAGGGTGGGGTCAGAGTTCAGCACATCTCCCCATGGAGGTGCTGCAGTTCTGTTGCAGGTGACCCTTGAGGAAGCATGGTAGGTGTGGTAGTCTTGACAGCAGAGAAGTTTATCTTCCATGTATAAATGCATTTGTCTGCTTCCCATTCCAGTTCACTTGAAAAGCAGATCACCCTGGAGAGGACACTTCTGTTCTGGGTTTTCTAGTGTGTTGCAGCAGGGGTGAGAGGATAAGCTGTGACTGAATAAGGAGCATCATTCCCCTTTAAGGGGTTCTTAAGTACCCTCCCTTTACACTGTTTCTTCCTGTTTCCTTAAAGCTGAAGTCAGCCTTGCCTTTCACTACTGAAGGCATCCCTCACATCTGCAATGGATTTTGTGTCAATCGAAAGAAATTAACCACACAACTGAGTGAGTTCAATTAGACACCAATTCATACCATTTTTTTCCTAGTGTCTTTTGATGAGTAGATGAGTTCAGGTTTCAAACTCTTCACAGAATATTTATCATAATGAATTGTTATGCACTGGTACTGAATGTTTTAATAGGTGTGTGTGTGTGTGTGTGTGTGTGTGTATGTGTGTGTGTGTGTGTGAGAGAGAGAGAGAGAGAGAGAGAGAGAGAGAGAGAGAGAGAGAGCGCAATCTATTTTCCTTGGGTTGTAATGAGAACCATGCATTAATATAACACTGGAAGCCCTCAAAATCCTGCTGATTGTGCAATAACTAATAGTGCAGTTATTATTCTGAATTAGCATCTTAAGTCATTACAGGAGATCTGTATGTAATGTAACAGGAGATCTGGCCTTGGGTTTTTTTTTTAAATTTTTTTTTGATTTGATACAATCTGTTTTATATTGTTATAAAATTATCATAATATTAGGTTGTAGATAAAATGGCCACTAAGTCCATGTCACAGCAGAGGACCTCAGACATCACCATTCAATAGCTGTCTATTCATTGTCACCACCACCAGTCTCTGTAAGGCTGTCAATGAACAAGTCTCACACATTCTCTTAGGCTCAATGAAAAGTATTTGATTCCTCCTCCTAATGGTATGTGTCCTTTACAACACAGTGGTCGAGGTCATGGGTCACTTATGTCTTTGCAGAAGGGATCCAGATCAGTGGGCATACTCATGGAGTTAATGTTCCTGTTAACCAAGTCAACACAGGGACACCCTACACCCCCTCTCCCCTCACCTTCTGATGTCTTCGCTTCAATGCTCTCCCCTCCTTCCTCTCTCTCCCTTCCTCTTTTCAACTTTCCAGAGTTACCCATCTCATCTTTCTAGTTTTGGGAGGAGCAGGTTTTATTCATCCTTTTAAACATTTAGGTAAAATAACTCAAGAGCCTTGTGGTTATATTTATATAGAATAAAGTAGCAGTGAAGAATTACTTATCCCAATACACACACACACACACACACACACACACACACACACACATATATAATGATTGTCTTGGAGTTTTTTTTGTCATGGTTATTGTTCTTTTAGGGTTTTAGTACTGTGATAAAACACCATGACCAAAAATAAATTGGGGAGAAAAGGCTTTATTTGGCTTACACTTCCTCATCACTGTTCCATATTGGAGGAAGTCAACACAGGAACTCAAACAAGGTAGGAACCTGGAAGCAGGAGCTGATGCAGATGTCACAGAGAGGTGCTGCTTATGGGCTTGTGCCTCATGACTTGCTCATCCACTTTCTTGTAGAGTCCAGTACCACCAGCCCAGGGATGGTTCCACCAGCAATGGGCTGGGGCCTCCCCCATCAATCACCAATTAAGAAAATGCCCTACAGACTTGCCCACAACTGGATCTTAAAGAGGTATTTTCTCAATTGAGGTGGCCTCTTCTGTGAAAATTCCAGCTTGTGTCAAACTGACATAAAATTAGACAGCACAATAGACTTTGGCAATTAAATAGAAAAATTTGTATGCATTTCCATGCATTTGGAACACATATTGCTGCCATTACCAGGGCACTCCTCAACAAGACTGTAGTTGGTAAAAGGGACAGAGATGAACCACTGTGGAGATGCTTTCAGGGAACAGTGGTTGCTTTATTCCATGTGAGCAACCACTTATAGAGTGGAAGCCTGTCTACCAACTGTGTTTGCTTAGCAGGTTACCTCAGATTAGATACTGACTGCTCAGACAACCAGGGTCTGTATGTGGAAGCAGGCTGTTACAGGAGTTGTGGAGAGTGCAGACCTACCTGTAGGCCAGCACCCAGTACACAAGCTACTTCAAAATTCAGGGTTCTGACTTCAGGAGTGTGATGTGCCATGTGCACTGTGCCATGTAGGCTAACCACCAGGCCATCTCTGCATTTTCTCCTACGATTCCCCTCGTCTATTTCATTTGCTTTTCTGAGAGCAGAGGCTCCTGATCAACGAGCAGATTATGCCAATCAATATAACACAACTAATGAGATAATAATATAAGGAAACAGATTATAAGGGTTATGAAAGCCAAGAGGACACCTGGGCATAGGTGTCATTCAAAATTTTAGAATTTTCTCTTATAGGATCCACATCAGGAAATAGGTTGGAATCATTAGCAAACGGCCGAGGACATGATCCTTTCACCATTAACCCTGATAACAAGGAAGAGTTAGGTATCAATTCCCAATAATTTTCAGCATTGGCATTGTTTAGACTAACGCAGTAAGCAAATACATGAGCAGGGTAGGTGCTTGCTGCCCTTTCAGCTGCCAAACTGAGCTACGGCTCAATCTCATTTGCTTCATCGCTGGTATCAGCTACCCAGAGTCTGGTGAGCCATCTTATTTCCTTCCTGTTCCTTTTCTCTTCCACTATCCTTTTCTCTGTCTGCTACTAGAATAGCTTGAAGTGATTTAACTATTTTCTCTCTCCAAGTAGGCACAGGATTATTGCTGTGATAATAGGATAGAAAAATTCAGACAAGGAACGTCCAGTCCTAACTTCCTTTCAGCATTTTCCAAAGCTCTCTGCCACAGAAATCTAGAGAAGAGTTCCTGTATAGAAAGGCAAGGATTTATCTGTAGAAATTCGGACCAAACCTTGTCTCTAACTCAAGAGTTTGTAGTTTAATTCCTTTTGCTTTTAACAGACACTTTGCCACCTATGTTTGAGTCAATCTTTGACCAGGAGGCAAATTATCCACTCTGTCTTCTCTGCCTTATTTTTTTTAACCAAAGGGTCCCTTTACCATATAGCAGTCATGTACCCTGTAAGTTCTGAGAGGAAAGGCTTCCCCCTAGGACAATATTATAGCTCTGAAGAGAAACACTTCCCTGATATAGATGTTGCAGCTGAAGGGAAAGACTTTCTAATGGACATATAAGAGCTCTGAGACAAAGTGTCTCCCCAATGCCAAGTGTTACAGCTCCAAGGGGAAAGGTATCCTGGCTGTAGGGAGCCAAGAAATACCACAAAGTTGCACCACACAACAACCTTCTCATGAAAGATTTTTTGGGAAAAACACAAGTGGGTGGCTGCCTCTGTGTAATAGAGAAGCAACAGGGAATTGTGGAGAAGACAGGTTTATACAAGTTTGGTTTTTTGTTTGTTTGTTTGTTTGTTTGTTTGTTTTGAGTATGGTGATGGTGGTGCTTTCCAGGACTGCCTAGGATTGGAGGAATCTTGGGGCAAGATCAGGGATTGGTGGAATTCTGTGCCCTGATCTTGAAGCTTAGGGATTAGTGGGATTTTCTTCTTGGAGATTGATGGGTTTTCATCCTCAGAGATTGGTGGGTTTTCATACTCAAACATTGGTGGGTTTTCATGTTAAGGGATTGGTGTGTTTTGATAAATTTTTAAATCTGATGTGAGTTGATGTAGGATTTGGATATAAACTACTCCAGAGAAGTTTCAGAGAACAGCATCTTCTTTATTGGAAGCCTATTGCCTGTGATTGCTTAGCACATTACCTTGAATTGGACAGTGAGTGATTACACCACCTATATCTCTGTACAGAAGAAACACATTAAGAGATATGGAGAGTACAGACTGCAGGCCAGCTACTGGCTACTCATGCTACTTTAGAATACAATTTTCTGGCTCCAGGAGCAAGGCATGCTATGCTTCTTATTTAAAAGTGCAGTGTTGCAAGTAAGCTAACCACCATGTCATATCTGTATTTTTCCTTACACAATAGGTATTCATATATAAACATGAACATATATAATACACACATGAATATATATTCGTGTGTATGTATGTATGTATGTATGTATGTATGTATGTATGTATATTTTGGTCAAAGAATTTGAAAATGTCTTGCCTTAAAGTAGACAAATGGTTAACAGGTGCATGAAAAGATGCTGTGCACCAGTAATCATTAGGAAAATACAAGTAAATTTCATAATGCAATATTATATCATAGGATAACCATTCAATCATCATTAGAATGTTGCCAACCGGTTCTGGTAAGGATGAAAAGAAATTGAGCCCCTTCTCAACAATTGCCAACAAACAAAACAGTGCAGGCAACAAAGACTGTGAAAGTTCTTTAGATATTAAAGGTAGAAGTACCCCAGGGCTCAGCAGCCAATCCTCTGCTTGGATGTTTATTCAAATCATCAAATTTAGAATCTGAAAGAGACGTCTGCACATCTGCATTCAGTGCAGCTTGGTTTACAATAGGCAAGATGTGTAAGGGACAGTAGTGCTCCCGAGAGAACAACTAGCCCAGGAGACAGTGGTTCATATAGTGCAAACTACTCAACATTCACAAACAAGGAAAGCCTGCCTCCATGTGACAACACAAGGAAACCTGAAGGACATATGCTGAAAAAGTAAGCTACTCATTAAGGATAAAACATGCCTAATTCCACTTACATGAGGGATCCAGATAGCCAAACTCATAGGAACTGAGGATTAGATGGTGGCTGTCACAGGGCTGGAGGAGGAAGAAATGGAGGCTTGCTATCCAACAAGTATGAAGTTTTTATCCTATATGATGAAAAATTTCTAAAGATCTGTTCTATGACAATATGCTCATAACTACCAAAACTGTTCACTTAAAATTAAGAAGGTAGATATCCTGTTATATGCCCTTTTTATGCAAAAATAAACAACTAGGCTTCCTATTGAATGCTTTGAAATGGTGAACTCTACAGTGTTCAGTTTCTAAGTGAAAAACAAGGAAACAAACTGCTCGGTGATAACTCTGTTGATTGCAGCCCTGTTCTTGGGCCTTGTTGCTAAGATTCCCACGCTAATTCACTTGATTATACAGGAAATAGGATGTCATTGTCAACTCCAAATATTTTAAGATATGAAAGGTAAATTCTAAAAGGTGATTTGCGAGGTGTGTGTGTGTGTGTAGTCTACCTTGAGAGAACAAGTACTGTCCCTGTAGATGATTTTCCCCCTTTGTCTATAGTTCAGCAGTAATTCAGAGAAGAAATGTTCAATTTCATTCCTAGTAGAAGCTTCTCATGTCTCAATATGCAGTATCTTAGTAATTAGAGGAAAGCATCAAACCCACTCTTAAAGAGTATTATAATTATAAATAATAGTTGCCAATAATTATAGCTTACAGAAACCATAATATGAAGCTACTTTACACACATGCCATGATGCTTGCATATTAAGTAAGATAAAGATTTTGAGAACAACTCAACAAATATGATGAACTGACACAGAGACTGATAATTTGTTTTAAAATACTATCACAATGGAAGGTAGCAGTGGAGAAGCAGTGATGAGAGCAGTGTTTGTCTCTATAATGTGGAAACATGATCAGAATAATAAAAATTAAAGCTAATTAACCCTTATGATTTATATTGAGTCTAGTTGTATTTTTGAAGAATTATTCTTCTAATTCATTCCTTTAATTTCATTTAAAAGGTCATCTATTTTTGTACTCAAATAAAAAAATTAATTAATACATTCAAGTGTTTGATAATATGCCTTCATGAGAACATAAAAAGATACTATATCATGTTTTAGCTTTATTTTTCTTAAGTTTTTCTTTGTCTTTGTTTTAAGGGGACATGTTCAGATTTCTTTTTTTGTTGTTTTTTAATATAAATATTTTTTATTTTTTAAAAGTTTTTGTTGGATATTTTATTTATTTACAATAAAGATGTCATCCCATTTCCCAATTTCCCCTCCCTAGAACCCCCTATCCCAACTCCCCTCCTCCTTTATACAATAGATGCAAATAGTCAAGGAACAAGCAAGACAATAAACACAAATAGTCAAAGAACAAGCAAGGCATTAAACCCAATTACATGAACACTCCCAGGATAACTGTTTCTAAGGGCTTATCAGGATGACCAAAGTATCTAAGCCTACTTCCCTGTCCTAGCACAAGGTCATTTTCTTCTCTGAAGTCTACTTCCTTGTTTCTAGCCTGAAATTTAGAATTCTGTCTGAAATTATTTCTTTGTTCTAGCCTAATATTTAGATTCCTGCCTGAGATTTCTTCTTTGTTCTAGCCTAAGATTTAGATTCCTACCTGAAGTTACTTCTTTGTTCTAGCCTAATGTCATATTCCTGCCAAGAAGCCCATTTCCTTGTCCTTGGCCCATGTCAGATTCTTGCCAGGCAGCCCCAAGGGTTCTCTGCCTCTCTTCCTTTTTGATTTCATTAAAAAAACTGAGCCTGTCTTTGGTCATCTTGACAAGAATGCCTTCCTTAAGTGTCATGGAATATGCATTATCAAAAGCAATGTACTTATGTCTTAGGTTTGTAAGGCTCTGTGCAGAATCTTACCTGTCCTTGGCTTGCCAGCCTGTTAATTTAATAACTCTGTCTGGGGTCCATTTTCAGGTTCAAGCCATGTACTTTGGCTGCCAACATGTTGATGTTGTTAAAGAAAAGCTTTATCATGATGGGCAGAGAAAAAAGTATTTCCAGGACAAAAAGGGCTATCATGATCAAGCTATATATGCCATTTTTGAGACTTGTCCAAAATAGAAATATTGACCTCAGGCTATGGGTAATTTTATCAGCAGTATGTGCAGCATCAATGCTCAGCTGAACAGCATTCTTGAAATTCATAAGCTCCCTATGTATCATTAAAACTTCCAGAGAGCTGTTAGAATTATGCCAAATACACTGTGTTATTAAACTTCTTCTTATTTATAATGACTACCAATGTAAATTTTAATTTTCAATTTTCTTTGTTTTAAAATTTATTATTTTATTAGTAACTTTTTAAAAAATGTTAATCAAAGACTTTATAAGTTTGGTAATGCTCAATAACAAGATGCCCATACAATAAAAAGTGTAACCCAATACCCAACCTAGATATACCAACTACCTTTACTACCTTTGACTGGTAGAGACATGCGAACATCTGCCTCCATCTCTCTCTCTCTCTCTCTCTCTCTCTCTCTCTCTCTCTCTCTCTCTCTCTCTCTCTCTCTCTCTCCTCCTAGCTCCTCCTCTTCTAATTCCTCTTCTTCCTCTCCTTACTCCTCCCACCATAGCTCCTCCTACATATCACCCTTCCTGTTGAGCATAACTATACCAATTTGTGTCAGTAAGGTACAAGATAGACCTAATACCCAGTCCATCATTTTGTTGACTAACCAGAACCTCTGTCATATCTCCTAAGAGACTTAGTTCTGAGCCTGGCTTTTTTTCTTGACTTTAGAATGAATGTCAGCCATCCTCTCACATCTTTTCTCTCAAAATAAATAGCCAGGATTGGCTATGAGACTATAAGTCTTCAACCCCATCAGAAATCCATAATGACTGAATTAAGTGAAATTATGGGAAGCACAAAGCATAGCTTCTAAAACTTAGCCAATTTATAGAGACTGCTGAACACCTAGACAGTCCCTATACTACAAGACGTTGGAGCATCCGATCTTCAGCGTTCTGGCCCAGGATTATCTGACAGACCTAGTAATGCAGAATTGTTAAGGTCTGACTACTCTGTCTTGGCAGATACAATCAGTCGACTATTCTGCAAGTGTGTCTTTTTCTGGACAGTATTTTGTCTGTAGATGAAAAGAGGCAATTTTTGCCTATTGGCTGTCTCACCACAACTGGAGTAACTCCAAAGATGCTCAATTTCTTCTTAGAATCCAAAGACAGGGAAGCTGTCAGGAGCAGACAGGTCTCTAATCAAAATGAACATTAATACAGAAATGTTTGTAACATCAATTCTGTGGACTTCTGATGTTTTGAAAACCAATTATCCATGTAAGGCAATCTGAACTGTTGTCTGTTAACTCCTCTCAGCTATTTCTAAATAAAATATAGAAAAAAACCCTAACAATAAACTCAGAGCCGTGAATTTGCTATAGGCCCTTAACTCACAGGCTGACCATCTCAAATCAGTTAAAAAAGTAAAGAAGGACTGGGTCTAAGCTTTGTATACTTAAATGTGTTATATAGGCACAAATACCCATGAGAGTAATCTCACTTTTATATCAATAAAAAACTCATACCAATGAATACCTTAAGTTTGAAATCAAAGTAAATTTTGTAAATTTAAGAAATTATGACTTCATCCTAATAAAAATTATACATATTTCTACCAATAGGTCATGGCTATGCAATAACTCCTAGCTATTCCTCCCTGTTCCAACAAAACCACTACTTTTCCCTAGAAACACAGCCCAATATTAACGACCTCAGTCCCCAAACCCAGGGAATAGGGGCACCGACAATTCATTAACTTTTTCAAGCTGATTATGGGTGTTGAGATATTAGAAGAGGGGCAAGGGGAAGAGTAAATTGATAAGCCTCTGACACTGTGTCTTCACTGCATCCAGCTGGAATTCCAGGACATCAGAGGTTGGAGCAGGTCTGATCAGCTTGCTTGATGAGTAGATATACCAAGGCTGTGTATTCTGCAATATACAATTCTTAAAACAAATTTTAGTATCAAGATAATTTTTGTTTGAATTCTGGAATCTAGTCTTCTGGTGGCCTGCCTCTGTCATGTCTAATCCATATAATTCTGGGAGTTTCTATGAGGGTGTGCTCCCACCATCCTCCCATTCCTGCCTTCCTGCTTCGAATTCCCCAACACTTAGGGAATCCAAACTTTCAGGCATCAAGGCCCTCAACTTCCACTGATGCCTGACAAGGTTACCCTCAACTACCTATATGCGTGGAGCCATGAGTCCCTTCCTTTGTGTTTTTGGGCTGGAGGTCTTAGAATGGCTACCCCAGCTTGTTTCTTAGGACCATTTGCTTGAAAAATTGTTTTCCAGCCTTTTACTCTAAGGTAGTGTCTGTCTTTGTCACTGAGGTGAGATTCCTGTATGCAGCAAAATGCTGGGTCCTGTTTATGTATCCAGTCCATTATTAGCCTCTGTCTTTTTGAAATTGAATCCATTGATCTTAAGAGATACTAAGGAACAGTGATTGTTGCTTCCTGTTATTTTTGTTATTAGAGGTGGAATTATCTTTGTGTGGCTATCTTCTTTTGGATTTGTTGGAAGAGGATTACTTTCTTGCTCTTTCTAGGGTATAATTTTCCTCCTTGTATTGGAGCTCTCCTGCTATTATCCTTTGTAATATTGGGTTTCTGGAAAGATATTGTGTAAAATTGTTTTTCTCATGGAATATCTTGGTTTCTCCATCTATGGTAATTGAGAGTTTTGCTGGGTATAGGAGCCTGGGCTGGCACTTGTGTTCTCTTAGGTTGTGTATGATATATGTCCAGGATCTTCTCGCTTTTATAGTATCTGATGAGAAGTCTGGTGTAATTCTGATAGGTCTGCCTTTATATGTTACTTGGCCTTTTTCCTTTACTGCATTTAATATTCTTTCTTTGTTTTGTGCATTTGGTGTTTTGATTATTATGTGACGGGAGGTATTTCTTTTCTGGTCTAGTCTATTTGGCGTTCTGTAGGCTTCTTGTATGTTTATGGGCATCTCATTCTTTAGGTTAGGGAAGTTTTCTTCTATAATTTCATTGAAGATACTTATTGGCCCTTTAAGTTGGAAATCTTCACTCTCATCTATACCTATTATCCTTAGGTTTGGTCTTCTCATTGGGTCCTGGATTTCCTGGATGTTTTATATTAAGAACTTTTTGCATTTTGTGTGGTTTTTTTTTTTTTACAGTTGTGTCAATATTTTCCATGGTATCTTCTGCACCTGAGATTCTCTTTTCTATCTCTTGTATTCTGTTGGTGACGCTTGCATCTATGACTACTGATCTTTTTCCTAGGTTTTCTATCTCCAGGGTAGTCTCCCTTTGAAATTTCTCTAATGTTTTTACTTCCATTTTTTATGTCCTGAATGGTTTTATTCAATTTCTTCACCTGTTTGGTTGTGTTCTCTTGTAATTCTTAAAGGGGTTTTTGTGTTTCCTCTTTAAGGGCTTCTTCTACCTGTTTACCTGTGTTCTCCTCAAATTCTTTGAGACTGTTATTTATGTCCTTCTTAAAGTCCTCTATCATCATCATTAGAAGTGATTTTAAATCTGAATCTTGCATTCCGGGCGATATGGGGAATTTAGAACTTTCTTGTATGGGAGAACTAGGTTCTAATGATGGCAAGTACCCTGGGTTGCTGATGCTTATGTTCTTGTGCTTGCCTTTTGCCATCTGGATCTCCTTAGTGCTACCTGTCCTCACTGTGTCTGACTGGAGCTGTCTTTCCTATTATCTTGGTTGTATCAGAACTGTGTGGGGGTGGGTGTTACTACTGGGGTTAGAGCTGGGGCCCAAGATCTGCTCCATGCTTGGGCTCAGACTGGAAGGAACCAGTGCTCTGGGCCAGGACTAAATTTCTGGCCTCTAGTGGGTCCCAGTTACTTTCTGTTTGGGGCAGGTGTTGCTGTCTCCTTACCTAAGGTACTGCCCGGGTTAGAACTCCTGGGAGGCCTGCTTCCTCTGGGTTCTGTGAGATTGGGGGCAGAGCTGTTGCCCAGGATCTGCTCAGTGCTGGGCCCCAGACCAGAAGGCATGTTCAGACTTCTAACTTGACCATCATAGGGGCATCAGTACTGACACTAAGTTGGTAGGTGCTCTAGTCTTTACAGAGATGTTCTGGCAGGCCAGCATGCTGCTGTGACCAGGTCATTGAGGCCACACTGCTATGATGATTTCAATTCTCTTTTATTCTAGAGGGAGAATAAAACTTTTCTTTCTTGACTCACAGTACGCATAAACCTGCAATTACTATGGGCTATATTTCCTGATCTTGGGCAGAGTGCAGTTATGAATAGGCCTTGACTCCTCACAGGTTTAGTGTTTTCTTTTTTTTTTTCTTGCAGCCATGTAGCAGTTAGTGGGGAATTTTAGGCTCTAGTTTAGTTGCTAACAGGGTTGTGGCTCAGGTGCTAAATGATTTTAATTCCTCAATGAAATAATCTAATTCATTCATTAAATTGGGTGATGGTAAATCATGTAAAGGTTGCTCCATGATAGTGAAGTTTTCCCTATTCTTTCTTTCCTTCTCTTTTAATGTTTCCCTTTCTTGGGACTTTACACATTCCTCCTGGTTCTTGCTCCAGCTCAGAACCTGTGTTTAACTAGATGGGAGTACATCATATCACTTTAACTTATATTCTTCCTTATTAAAAAAAATCACAACAGGATCAAATTGATATTCTGGTAAGTGTCTGTTTGCATTACTGTGTATTTGGGTCATTGTATTTTGAGGTTTTGTCTTTTACTCTTTATTGTAATGCTGAGTGCTGCCCTCCAAGATTTGGAGTCTCCACATAGTCTCTGGGACCCAGCTCCCAGTTAATTCTGATTGGTAAATAAAGATGCTAGCAGCTAATAGCTGGGGAGAAGATATATAGGCTGAATTTAGGTTTTCTGGACTTGAGACCATGTGGAAGAGAGGAGAGGAAGAGTTGCCATGGCCTCTGGGCCAAGAGAACATGGCCCAGAGGGTGGCCTAGTTGGAGACAAGAGCAGCCCAGATAAAGCATAATAAGTAATAACTTGGGTTATCAATGGGAAAGAAGATTCTAACAGCAGCTGCCCAGCTATTCTGTCACTTAAGGCATATTTAAAAAATATAAGGCTGTGTCTGTGTGTGTCTTTCATCTGGGAACTAGTCTATAGAACTATAGACTATAGAACTATAAATGGTCTAAGAAAGGAAGAAACACCACAACTGGTTTTATTAAATATCTTTTACAACAACTGTATGGTTTTGAAACTAAATACTTTTAAAAATATGTTATTCTTCTGTCTAATATCTCTCCACAACCAAAACTCAACTGCCCAGTCTTCTCTTACTGATTCACTTTCTTTTACATTTTGTCATAAGGATCCTAGCTGAGCTCTGGACTCCATAGATCTCACATGTCCACATTTTTGTGGATAACTTAGAAGCCCAGTCTAGTTGGCAGAGCATGGGTGAGGGCAATGAGCTGTCAACTTATTAGACAGAAATTTCTGCAAAGGCAAGGAGACATTTTCACCAATTGCTTAGGCAAGGATTTAGAGTCTAATGTTAGAGTTTCATCTCATAAGACAGTCTTGAGGGCACAAGATTTCAAATGACAGAGGAAGAAACTCCACTCTTACTGATGTTTCGAGTGGAGGAAACCTAGAACTTTCAAGTGGCTGACTATAAAATCCCACAGTAAATAAATGAGCAGTCCTTCATCTGAGCTGCATCAATGCTAACCTAGGGCTAGGTGAGCCTGTGTCACACTGTGTCTGCACTGAGGAAGCAGGCAGACAGCACACATGGACTAGAGAGACCCAAGGTCTGTTCCCAATATGGCTCTAGCTATTACAAGTCCAGTAAGAGTCCCAAACAGCATCACCAGCCAAAGACTTTGTTTTCAAACATGTGAACCTAGGGAGGAAATTTTACATTCAAATCACAGCAATGACTCAGATCTGTTAAATCAAGACCTTAAAGTATTTTACTTAATACAGTGTCATACTGGAGGATAATAAATACCATGTAATATTGAAAGAGGTCAGACAATAAAATTAATCATATCATTATACACATAGTTGGAATGCCTTAGCTCAATTGCTTACCAGGTAAATGCTAAATGCTTATTTTTTAAATCAATTTACAGATTTTTTACATGTTGGAAGTAGAGGTTTCATTTATAACATCTCCAATTCAGTATACACAGTGCTTACATTTTTGAAGCATGTGGGAGGATAAATATTAGGGTTATTTTATCTCTAAAAATGATGTAATAGAAATATTTAGATGCATAATTTTAATTTTCACTTGAAATATTGTTACATATGTACATATGTGAGTGTATAATACATTCTTATAGTACATTCATGCAAAACTGCTTTAGAAGTTATTCTTGGGCAAGATAGCTTAGCAGGTAAAGATACTTGCCCCCAAGCATGATGACTTGAGTCTAGGATTCACATGGTAAAAGGAGAAAAACATCCTCTGTTCTCTGACCGGCAAATATGCACTATGGCATTTATACCTACATATACGCACAAGCACATTCACACACACCACATACACACTCACACTCACACATGTACTTGTACACACTTGTGCACACCTACATTCACATAAGTAAATGTATTATCCTTCATTTTGTTCTGTCTTTCTACTATGAACTAAAAGAAACTTATTTTGGGTCAATGCAATAAATTACATGCAATGTAGTGTCAAATGCTAGGTACATTGTATTCTTTCAAGTGTATAATGCCAGTGTAATCCTAGACTAAAGTACAGGAAATAGCAAGGTTTCAGAAGTGTTCCTGTTCCCTTTCTGGCACCACTCTCTCGGAGAAATAGACAGACTCTTATTTCTATGCCTGAAGTTTAGATGCACTTAAAATTCAGGACTAAATCATCCATACCCAGAACACTGTTCTGTATGGATTCTTTCACTCAACATTAGGTTCATTAGATTCATTTAAACTACTGAGCGATAAATATTTTTCTGTTATTGAATATCATTCTGTTTTGTGAGTATGAGTGTTGTCTTTCCTTTACTGTTGGTGAAGGTACTTGTCAGGACTCTCGGCAGGAACAGAACCAAGAGAATGAATATATTCAAAGGAGCTACTATTCTCGGCCGATTCCTGAAGATCTCTTAGTTTTCATTTTACACTAGAAGGCTCATGAGTCTAAGTCTTGATGTCAGTGGAGGATAGCAGGAACATAGCCAACAAGGTAGATTCCCTCACCAGCAAGGAACATATGCAAGCAGGCAAAACATAATTGGTATTCCCTCAGATCCCTATATCTCGGCTTCAGAAAAGAGGTGCTGCCTACTTTGGGAGAGGGTCTTCTACCCTCAGTCAATCCTTTCAGGAATTAACCTCAGAGACGCACCCAGAGGCGTGTCTGTTGACTGATCCAATCAAGTTGACAACCAAGATTAACCATCCCAATATTTTTTCTACCATAAACAAAGTAATCCTGAGCGCTATTTTTCCTGCATGATTTCTTAGTGAGGATATGTACTTGTGCCTGTTAGTGTAAGTGTTACAGATCTGGGGGCAGGGGTAGTTTCCCCCATTGAAAGTGTTATACAGCTCTGTTCTGGGGTGGGAGGAGGATTTTCCCAGTTCAAGTGTTATAGTTCTGCTTCAGCAAGGGAAGGTTTCCCCAGAGTGTTACAGCTCTGATGAAAAGTATCCTGGCATTTAGGAGCCATGGAATAACACAAAGTCACAGGAAACAACATACTTCACATAAGAGATTTACTAGGAGGGAAGAACCCAGAAAGGTGACTGCCTCTGCTCAGGACAGAAGCAGCAGAGAACTTACTCTGGTGCTGGGTTGGGCCTTTAGGGCAGTTAGAATGTTCTGTAGTGGAACCTGGAGAGGCTCTGGGGTGCGGTGTGGTGGGGGTGGCCACTCACAAGTTCCTTTCTAGGGGCTCACAGCTTGAACACACATACACAATAATAAGACCACAGGATACCCTTCTGCTTCATTTAGCATGAATTGCCAAACAGAGTTTTAAATGAATTTATGTGTCCCTTGGAGTGTATGAAATTTCATTTAATTCTTATCTTTCAGAAGTACATGTCCATTATTCTGGAGAAGATGTGGTGGCATTTTATTTCTTTCCTTCTTTGCCTTACTGTTTTGCATCATTTTCACAACTCAGCTGAGTTTGCATGCTGTGAATTTAACTCATACAAAGTACAGAATTAAGTAATTCTTTAGTAAAATTTTACAGTATTGCAACAATCTTAATATTCTAGGAGACTTTCAGTTTCCTCTCAGGCATGCACATGGCTGTATATAATCAATTATTTATCCCATTCTCTATTTAAGAAAGTATGGGAATACCATCATACATTGATTATTTATATAATTTCTCATAAATATACCCATAAATAGTATATAGCCTTTGGTGTTTTCACTTAGCATAATACTTTGAATTAAATCTTTATTATTGTGTTTCTTGTAAATCTTTTCATTTCTGAAGATACACACATGTTATTTATCAGATCATCATTAATAAGCATTTGAAGTATTTCCAACATTTGGTAATTAAAAAACAATGATGCTGTAAGCATCGTGTGCAAGTCTTTGTGTGTAGGCAGATGTTTGATTCTCTTGGGTAGACTCTAGGAGTGGAATCACTTGGCTGTATGATGTGCGCATTTCTCCTTGCTGGGTATCATGTCTTCATGAGTTTTGTGTCTTAATACAGCACCCTTTGATACTACATAGCTATTCCATGTGCTCCTCCTGAGCAAGATTATTTCTCACACTCTCCACATTCCTTTGTTGCTATGGTTCTTTGTCTAGAGTTGAGAGCTTGTGAGCTTTCCTCCTTCCATATTAGCGTGTCTAGTTCTGTCACCCTTGTTTGAGTTCATATTGTCATGTTGGTGATATAAACACACAAGTAACATTTTTCCTGAGGAGATGCAGCCCACATGTCTACTCAGCCCAGATGGGGAGCCCAAGACAGACCAAAGTGTGGGTACTGCCAAAGGTATCTATAGGAGGAGACATTGACAAAGGGTCACTTGCAGGATGACTGCCTTGCTGGTGGGGCCAGTGCGTACAGTGTTGCAGTAAAGTGTGTTTCCTTGTTGGAAACTTCTGTCAGCTCTCTGGGCCCACAATAGTCCTTTTTAGCACCATCATCAAACCAGTAGTGGAATAACAATGCCTTCTTTTGTTTGAGATCTCTTTCTCCCTTCTTGTTACCATCTCCGTTTGGACCTCCAAGTCAGCACAAATCCGAGGAGGGGCATTTTTAATTGTCTACATAAGTATGATTGTGTTCTTTAAAAACCCAGCAACCATTGCACTGTTAACTGTATACCTGCCATAAATGGCTGCAGTTGCTACAATCATGTCAGTACTTGATGAAGAGTCTATGCTCCCATATTTTCTTAATGTGGCATTGTCGGTTTTTAAAAAATATATATTTATATTGTGTGTGCAGTAATGCCTCATACTATTTTGATTTCAGTTCTGTAGTGATTGACTAATAGTGTTCAACTTCTTTTCATGGGCTTTTAGATAAAGTTTCTTTTTTAGGAAAAGACATATTTAAATGTACATCCATTTTGTCTTACATCTATGAAGATCATAAAGATCATATTTCAGTATTATATTTTTTGATCTTGCCTTTAGGACTATGATCCACTTTGAGTTAATTTTTATCTGTGGTATGTGGTAACATTTTGTTTTAGTTGCCTGTTGCTCCATAAAATTAAGTCAAAGATTTAATTATTTAAAATAGCAACATTTAGGGGACACAGACAGATCTGTCAACAATCCCTTTCCTGTGCAAGCATGAAGAACTTAGTTCAGTCACCAGAATCCTTATAAACAAAGCAGGTTATGATGGCACATGCTTAACCTCAGTTTTAGACAAGCAGAGACTGGCAAATCCCTGTGACTTGTGTGGCAATTAGCCAGTTGAGTCAGAAAGCTCATAGCCAATAAGAGATCCTGTCTCAAAAAACCAAGGAGGATAGCTCCTGAGGATTGACAGCTAAGGTTGATATCTGACCTCCAAGCATAACACACACACACACACACACACAAACACACACACACAGACACACACACATGCAATATATATGCATGACACTCTAGGCTCCACCATGTACACAACACACACACACACACACACACACACACACACACACACACACACACACACACACACACTGGCCTCACCAGCAAGCCAGATCATCCTACAAGTAACCCTTTGTCAATGTCTCCTCCTACAGGTACCTTTAATGGTACCCACACTTTAGTCTGTCTTGGGCTCCCTATCTGGGCTGAGTAGATATGTGTGCTGCATCACCTCAGGAAAAATGTTACTTGTATGTTCTTGTCACCAACATGACAACACACACACACACACACCCCAGTATGTATGTATATCTTTGAGAACTAATTTTCAAAGGATAATTCAAATGTAACCTTAATTTATCCACAGGATAATAAAGATTAAATAGTGCAAAGTACTGTTTTAATAAGTAGAAATGCTAACTGCATTAGTGACAATAGAGTGCATAGGTTTGACTATTTGCCATCTATCTCCTGTATTAATACCTGTAGCTATAGAACAATATACTAAAGACAATGAAAACATCAAACATCCATTGCACCAGTCTTAAGACATCAGAATCTTTGCACAGATTAGCTGGAGTTTTGTTCCAGGTTTTCAGCAGGCTTTGGAGTAGTGGTAACCGGGGTTATGGTGTCATCTCAGTTTCACATAGGGGAAAGTCTGCTTCTGAGATTCATAAAGTGTTGGCACCTCTGTACTTACTCTGCACCACACTGGAGGCTTCAGTTTTCCTCTTACTCTCTGTTTCCTTGAATTATCTGCCTAATGGATCCTCCCAACACAGCAGCTTGCATTTCTGGGCTGTTGAGAATAAAGTGTGTGTTTTCTAAAGAAAGGCATGACACTCTAGGCACCACTGTGTACATCTGTGAGTAGTGCGTTCATAGGAAATCACATGTATCTTCCTACTTTAGACTCTAGGCACCACTGTGTACATCTGTGAATAGTGCATTCATAAGAAATCACATGTATCTCCCTACTTTGCCCTTTTCCCAGGGCCACGGCAAGTCACAGATTCACCCTCACTAAAAGGGAATGGGTCACTTAGGGCTCAAGTACCTTTGGAACTAGAAGTACTGCCACCAGTTTGTCCTTTATATGCCCAGCACATATTTAAAGAAGAAACTGCATGAAGTTTAAGCAGTCTATACATTCTCATACTGCAATATAGAGAGGTTTGGTAAACGTGGCTTAATTCTCAATTGTGCAACTAGAAATCCAGTTTTTGCCTTTATTGAACTGATATGTAATACTCACCAATATGTAAACTTCATAATTGACTTTGAAAAGGGAACCTCAGGCTAGAGAGATGGCTCAGCATTTGCTGCTCTTACAGAAGATGGGTTGAGTTCTTAGCTCCCATATCTGGCAGTTCATAACTGGCTATGATTCCCACCTCAGTGGATCCAACAAACGCTTCTGGCCTCTATGGATACCAAGCATGTTTGTGATATACATTCAGACATGCAGACACTCACACATATGCACTAAAATAACTAAAAAATAAGATATATATATGTTATATATATATGTTGATATATATATATATATATATCAACAATATTTTAAAGGGGGATCTTTCTCAATATAAGAGAAATAATGTCTTGTCAGATGATTAATTTGCTTATTTTTTATTATTCATTTCAACAAGTAGTGAGTGCCCCCTGAGTTATTTAAGAATGCTTTTGTCTAACCTTGTTTTTCATTAGACTATGTTAACGGCAACTACCTGCTTCTTGCATCCAGTCATCAGCCCTCATTACGAGACAGAATTCTTCAGTGATATGCTTCCGTGTGTGAGAGATGAATCTAAGGCAGAGGTCAAGCTTAATTAACTTTTCTCTTCATCTTTTTCAGCCCATGATTTTGAATTATTTTTGAAATCATACTTCTAAGAGAAGAGGAAGAGCAAGAGTGAGTAATGTGATTGAACTAATAATTAGCAGAAGGTCAGCTGACAAGCAAGCTGTGCGGTGCTTCTGCCATTACAGTCATGAAGAAGAAATTCTCATCACATTCAATACTGGAAAGGATTAATGTGATGAGGCAGAGTTACAGGCAACCCACCCTGCCTCTTTTATAGCAGCATGGTGCTTGGATCTGCATAGAGGTGAAGGGTTCTCTATTGTACAGATCAACCAGGAGAACAGGTGTTTTCAGGCATTTACCAGACCACTCTCTATGGAAGAAAGTGTTCACTAAATTTTAATAGTTTTACAAAGT
Source organism: Arvicanthis niloticus (assembly GCF_011762505.2). Classification (NCBI taxonomy): domain Eukaryota; kingdom Metazoa; phylum Chordata; class Mammalia; order Rodentia; family Muridae; genus Arvicanthis; species Arvicanthis niloticus. The sequence goes on along the minus strand of NC_047661.1, from coordinate 62,288,687 downwards.
AAAAAGTATTGTGGTCAACTATGCCTGGGAAGTACAAGTATAGATACAATGTGTAAGGTCTGAGTGTTATTCTCTATGATTTATGCACTGTTTATCAAGAATATATTGTGGAAAACTCGATTTGTTGTAGAGTGTGACCCAAATATTTTTCAGAATAGCTGCAGGAACTGCTCTTGGAATCATAACCAATTTCTGTTGTTCATTTGAAAATTCCTCATTTGAACATCTAGAGGAACTGAGGCATGCAAGCACATGTACAGCTTAGCAACCCAGGGTTTTACTTGGTTTTGGTTATACACCTCTGTAATAGTGTCCTTGACAGGCCGGTTCTTCCACCTGCACATGAGGTGCACACATAACCACCTCTCCAATCGATCTATGTAGCAATCTCAAAACATCTCAGAACACCCTCTGAATTAGGCTATGGGTACCACCCTCTGAAGCCAATAGTATAGATTTCCTTCCCCTTAACAAGAGTCAAAGTTAGATAGTTTTTGTTCGTATATTCCCGCCCTGTGTATCCAGGTATAAAGAATAAAAAGACCAATCCAGCCTGACCTTATTTTTAAGTACATGCGCAGTAAGGCAAAACTACCTTTGCTAATTGGGCCTTCATATGATTAAAATCAGATGCATTATGGGAAAGGACACACACAGAAGAAAAATGACTATATGATCTAATCTTTTAACAACATCATGGAACCACCTTCCTTGTGCCCCTAAGTAATCAAACTTCTCCTCCTCTTGAACCCCATAGAAGGAAGTCCCATACAGTAATTAGTCTTTGTAATTAGTAATCTTGTCATCGTATCCTTTTCTAATCTGTACTGTTGGTTCACCTTAAATAAAGTCATGTTGCCATGTTTGCAACTCTATATGAACCTGTATTTTCAATCTTTCCATAAACAGCAAAGAATCTGAAACCACTAGACCCAGGCCCTGATCACCAGTAACAGGCAGAAATCTGTTAGCTTAGCACTGCCTGTTCCACTGCACTGGGTGAGCGACAGTGACAGTTGCAGTAACAATAGCACAAGAGTAAATGACTGTAGTTAGATGTTAATGCGTTATTACAGAAGCTGCCTTACATAACTTACATGGGTTATACCATGTGACCATCGTTGTACTAGCAGGTGTCATGTAATGAATATAGAACATACACACTATTCACACCCACAGTGCTTATGTCCAAGCATAGCGACTATACACTGTGAGATGCCACTAGCACCAGGGACATATGTTTCAGAGCCCCTTCCTACAATGAAACTTCCTGTAAGATCCAAATCATCTTATGTGAAAAAAATAATTTGAATTGTCATTGATAATTTTGTATTGATTGAAGGTTTTTTTTAGTTCAGTTGATGGCTTTGTTATGCATTGCAAATTTTATAAAGTATAGAGTGAGGCCTTAGAGATATGGATCATTTCTGTTGCTAAGCACTTGATATAGCCAGATGCAGCATTCAGTGTTTCTGAACAGCTGATAACAGGAGCAAGAAAAGCCTCATGCATGTCAGCCCAGTCCCTGAGCATACCCAGTGCTGCTCATGGCATGAGGAACCTATGCAGTCACAGGACACATGGAAAGCCTCTCTATTCAAATGGGTTTTCAGAAAACGATTTATAAGTAAACAGCATTACAAAGCATCAACTTAACACCAAGCATTGGTCAATAAATTATGTATCATATAATGTCAATATTGCCTTAGTTAAGAGTCATGGTATAGTAGTGCACTGCATAGCATGAGAAAAAAAGGCCTGTGGTAGAATTGCAGAGAGTTGGACTCTGTGTATCCACCCTGGGCTACAGTGCTGGAACTCATTAGAATAATTTGGGGAGTTCAGAAAAAACACAAACATTTTGGCCACGTGAGACTAATTGAGTGACAGTCTCAGGAGCCAGACCTCAAACTTACACATACACACAGACACACAGACACACAGACACACAGACACACACACACACACACACACACACACATTTGTAATTTGTGTGTAATCCCTGAAGAGGATTCGCAGGTCCACTGAGGTTGATAATGATCCAAATAGTCCAAATATTACACAGACAGGAGACAAAACACTATTTGGTGACCACATTTTTCAGATTAAGCCACAGACACAAGACTCAGGGAAACTCATCAAAAATAAATAGGTAACAGAATGTACTTTAATTTCTTTTAGTGTGTATCATTTCAGCTCTGATTAATACACTTTCCTATCCTTGGTGTTACTTTAAGGAAAGATTTCATTTCTCTTGGGCTATGAGCTCAGGCCAGCAAATATGAGCATTCGTCTAACATCATGTACTTTAATATCTGCTTCAACAAACAGGCATTTAAACTGTGTGACTCACTTTAGCACTACGTCCATGCTAATTATCTTGCTGAATGTCAGCGCATGCTGTAATCTTTAGATGGCTCAGTTATATCCCACTTCTGAGCACAGGATCACAGGGTTCTGCTGGCCTTTTGTTAAGAGCTTCAAATGAATCCCATCAAAGATGGTTCTAGACCTGCAGCACAGCAACAGTTAACTTCCAGTCCTGATCTACATGGAAAAAAACTACTAACCAAGTTTACCTTGACTGGCACTAGATACAAATTACCTACAATCCGTGTCCCAGAAATAGGCTAGGTCATTAACATCCATCTGTCACAGTCATTTTCCAAATCTAATTATTTCCATTTAATAGGTAAGAAAATAAATTCCCCTTAGCAGACAAAAGACATAAAAAGTCATGTTTTTGAACTGTAAAATTTGAAATATTACAGATTATACTGAAAATTTTTACATTCATTGCACATGGGTGTGCATGAATCATGCATAAGTATGTGGGCACAGATACCCCACACCATGCATGGACATCAACAGACAACTTGCAGGAGCTGGTACTCTTTCTCCACAGTGTGGATTCTGGAGATAGAACTCAGGTTTTCAGACTTGGCAACAAGTACTTTTTTCTACAGAGCAGCTGGTTAAGTTTAGTCAACTTGAAACAAGGCAGAGTTATTTTGGAAGAGGGAATGGTACTTGAGAAAACACATCCACCAATTGATCTGTGGACAAGCCTGGGTACAACTTCTTGTTTACTGATCTAGAAATGTAACACGCACATGCACACGCACATGCACATGCACACACACACATTCAAGAACTTTTTCAACCATAATGAAGAAAATTAATTTACAATGTTTTTTATGCAAATAGATATAGTTGGATTTAATGTTAATTCAGTTTGAGACAAGTATTGTTTTCTCACTTGTGCTTTCTAGATTTTATATTTTTAAGCCCTCAAGTAGCATGAGTGGCCAGGCTATGCCCCACTCCCAGGACCTCCTACCACCAAGTTCTACCCACAGAACACTCTTTTTTTTTTTTTTTTTTTGGTTTTTCGAGACAGGGTTTCTCTGTGTAGCCCTAGCTGTCCTGGAACTCACTCTGTAGACCAGGCTGGCCTCGAACTCAGAAATCCACCTGCCTCTGCCTCCCAAGTGCTGGGATTAAAGACATGTGCCACCACCGCCCAGCCCCACAGAACACTCTTAAGTCTATAGTGGCCAAGCCAGTCCCTCCAGTCCATTCAGTCAGTCAAGCTCTGCCTTACAGAGTAAAAGCCCAAAACTCAGGATATGAAAACTCACCAATCCCCACCTAGGAAATCCCTAACCTTGAAAGCTATGTTTCCCATGAAACATTACATGAACCCTGTCTTCTGCTCAGTTCTATGCTGCTTCTTGTCCAAGAAGAGGCAGCCACCTGGGTTTTTTCCTCCCAATAAATCTCTGACGTGAGGTTTGTTGTGCTGTATGACTTTGTGGTGTTCCTTGGCTCCAGACTGCCAAGATATTTTTCCCTTAAGAGCTATAACACTTGCACTGGAGAGATGTTTTCCATCAGAGCTCTAACACAATATATACATATATTAAATATCAATATATTTACTATTGATGGGAGAATTGAATAGGGGGAGAAGGTAAGACAGTATAGGGTAGGTATGCTTAAATTCTCAAAACAAGAGTACCTGCCTTGCTCCTATATTTGTTTGAAAATTTCTTCATGTAATCCAAGTACAATGACTATACATCCCTGGGAAAATGAATAAGTATGCATTTATATCTCTGCTTTTAAGTATGTTTTAGTCCTTGGGTTAAAGTATTCTGCATTAAGTATTGTCTAAGAAGAATAGTTTTATCAAATAAAGTACAAAAGAAAACTGGATTAAAAACATGTTTGGGGCCCTGAAGCAGCCTGACCTATTCTTTTCTCAGCAGAAGTCCTCCTGCTTCGGGTTGTGCCTTGGCCACGGCCAAAATGGAGATGGGGCCTGCGAGCAAGTGGAGGCAGTCTGCAAGAGTCTGTCTGAAGAAGTACAATCTGCAAAGTTCAAGAGAAATAAGGCTACGAATATGAACTTTCTGATATTCAGGCACTGTGATAATTCAAATAATTACTTATGATATCAGAATTATCCCACAATACTGAACTTAGACATGTCTGATTTTTATTCACAATGACTATTTTATTACAAGGATATGAAATTGCACATAATAAAATGGAATTATTTTGAATCTGCTTTCTAATAGAAAAAGTGTTCAAATCCTTAAAGATGGCTTGGGATCTAATCTTCCGCATGAAATGGAAAAGATAATTCCCTTTGCAAGCTCTGGGACCTGGCTGCTCATCCATCATCATTTTCCGTAGTTAGCTTGAGAGCATCTTGCACGGAAACTGAGTAAACTGTGAAAGCAACAATTTTAGGGAATCATTAAAGCAAATTTGGTCAAGCGAGTGCCATTTGCAGAAAACCGAAAATTTTCTTTGTATGATGTCAAGGAGTTTGCAGAAAGAAAATGGTAGAACATGAAATTTTATACAACCTGTATGAATATTTAGTAATATAAAATGGATAGATATGAAATGAGTATAGTACTATACAATGCAAGCATACATGAACCAAAACTTCATGGATTTAATCTTTTTAAAAGCAGAAGAGAAATAATAGCGGCTAATGTGAACATCAATAAAAAATGGCTTTTTTCTGAGCTAGCTGTATTAAAATAAAGTTTATTTCAGCTGTCCACTCATGCCTTTGTACATTTAAAAAGAACTGTTTCAATGAAATGTAAAATTATACAGACTAATAGAGTAACATGTGATGTTTTCATGCATGTATATATTGTGTCAGGTTCAAACTGCTTAATATATGTGATAGAATACTATTCAACAACAAAAAATGGGGATGAAAGTGTGCCATCTACAATAACATCAAAACAGTTTTAAAAAATGTAGAAGTTAGTCTGTAAAGCTAAACAAGCTATGCATGGCAAGACAGGTCCAATGTGATGTCATATGGATGTGAAATTGAAACCAGTTGATTTCTTGGAATTAGAAAGAAGAGTGGTTATTAGGAATACCCCAATCCTGCCATCTGATTTTCAGTCTCATTTTTCTCAGAATTACTAGCAGAAAGAAATATCATCCTGTATCATTTGTAATTGCTGGACTGCCATGAAAAAAGGGTTGATTACAACATCTATATTGTAATGATTTTTGAGTTTTTGTTAAGAGTGTGTTCTCAAGCACAGTGTCAAATGAAGATACTAGGTTGCTAGTTGCTCTTGGATGGCATGTCTGAGAAAGGATATATATATATATATATATATATATATATATATATATATATATATATATATATATATATATTTGCTTTCTGTTTTGTGCCAGATTGCATCAATTATAACTGAGCCAGTTTACATAAGAAAAGGATAGGCCTCATAGGGATGGAACAACCTAACGTCTCATGCAGACAAATACAAAGAGCAACATCAACAGACATCTCTCTTACTCCATCACTTGGCCTTGCTGGTACCTTGCCCCAGCCTCACTATCAAGTGGACACTCTTTGTGCAGTAGACGGGCGCTGGCAACTCCGAAGTTAGTGATCACATATCCTTAAAGGGCAGTGTGATGGGCTAGGTATCACTGGTTTTAGCTTGTCACTATACTTGGGACAGTCTATTATTGCCAATTGTGTTGAAGCCGAGAGCTTCATTTCACCTCCAGAACAGGCTTGTGTGGATGACAATTTACGTGGTCACTCTTCCTTCCAGTGACTGACATTACAAAATGTTCAGTTGAGTGTCTTGACAACCCTTCTGCATTTGCTGGGGGATGATTAGCCCCTCTTGTGTATCAGCTGTTCTTGAACATCAGCTCCTCAGTTCTTAATTTCTTTGGTCTGAATTCCCACCTTTCATAAAGAGCTAGTACCAGATCATAACTCAGCCTGTTTTTTTTTTTTTTTTTTTTTGGTGGGGGGCACTTTGTAGAATTTGTTTCTGAGAGCTGGTCATACTGGCCTTGATCTCCATAATCTATAAATGCTCTATTCATAACCAACTTTAAAATATCCTGGACGCACCAGAAAGAACAGGTAGAGGAATTAAGTGACATCAAGTCTATTCTTGGCATAAGTATGCAGTCCTAGCCAGGATGTGGTCAGGTCCTATGGTAGCTTAGTTATGGTCCTGTGACATGGTCAGTGAGAAATTATTGCCATCCTTACTTGAGAGGATCAGTAGAATTACTGTGAGATGATTGATTACTCCTGTTCCAAGGTTTAGCTTTCCTATCATAAAGTTTTGTCTTTATTTGGAGACAAGGAAGTCATATGTTCTATGAAGCTTCACTGTTCTTAGAGTTGAAATTCAACACAGCTTCAGTACAATGACTTTAAAATATATATATATATACACTTTTAGATAAACTTACATACATATTATTTGATATGTATGTATTTAGGTGTATGTATTTCCAGCACGTGTGTTCAGGAACCTGAGGAGGTCAGTAAAAGACATCCATCTCCCGGAACTGAGTTACAGTGAACTCAGGTGAGCCACCATGTGGGTGCTGGAAATGAAACCCTGGGGAGTTCTGCAGTAATAAGTGCTCTTAACTGCTGAGCCATCTCACTGGCTTCAAGACAATGACTTTCATATTATTAGCTTGAAGGAGAATGAGATGCATTGGATGTCATTGGTACTTAGATAGACACTGCTTGAGTGATTTCCATGCTTATGCAAAATCAACCAGGAGGTTGAGCTAAAGAATATAAATTCTTTAAAGAATGAGACAGATACAAATTGCAGGCAGAGATGCCTGACTTTCTCCCTGCTCTTACCTCTCTTGTAGGCTCATTTAGCTTGCCTACTACAATGTACCATGTTAAAGAGTGGCCAGTGGATGCTCTATGTGTTCAGTTAGTCTTTCTAATTCTGGTTAATGACAAGTCAACTGACTATTAGCTTCTTCAATTGCTGGTATCATTTTGATGCTTTCATCTTATGCATCCCAGGAAATTACTGTTGGCTAGGAGTTTTTGTGGTTGTCCTGTGAAGTCTTCATACACAGACCATTTTTCAGCCAAGACTCAACAATCTTTCATGAAGACTCCCAAGTTCTTTAACTGTAGTTTCATCAGTGATATTTTTATCCTTCAATTCTAGATACTTTTGATCTCCCTGGACTCTAATTTCTTTCTGCTCACCTCAGTGAGCCTGGGAACTGTGTCTGGTTTCCTACTCCGATGTGACATTGAAAGTTATCCCAGAAAGCAAGCTGGTGGGATGATGGCACTGACCTTATTAGTTGCCTTTTGTTTTGTTTTGTTTTTGGCCTAGGGGATCATAGTCTTATTCTTGCTTTGGTATGGAGTTGAAACATAGTTGTTTCCTGTCTTTTGTTCAGATTCTAGATACTATCACTTATATATGGAAGTGATAATAGTATTGTCGGTCAATTGGAAAAAATTTTCTATATCAGTCCTCACCTTGATGTAATAGTACTGTTCAGCAGAATAGATGAAAAATGATTTTGGATATTTTTCTCACAAATGCACTTCTTTAACAGCTGGCAGAGTGAAGTTTTAGACAAACACTTCAGCTAAAGTATCTCGTAAAAATTTTGAGACTATTATTTTGTGAGAAGCAAAAAAATAGAAAAATCTGAGAAGCTTTTTTCATGAGAAAACTAATTCTTTCTTTAAAAATTTTCTTGCATAGAATTGTTTTTTCATATTCTTTGAAAGAGTCTTGTTTCACAGTTCTACAGTTCCTATATTAAAATGGATCTATTGGTAGCTGTCCATTTGTATGCAAAATGCAAAATACAACTATAGCCATTCACTTAGTTATGGATACTTTTTATTCATATTTAACCATTAAGCTATGTTCACCAGGCTACTGGCACATTTCTGTAGTCCCAGCTTCTGAGGAATCTGAGGAAAGCAGAACTTTAACCTAGAAACTTGAATCAGCATAAGCAGAGTAATGATAAATTATTGTTTTGGTTATTTTTAAAAATCGTGTTTCAAAGGTTTAGCATGTGTGATAGACAATACATAGATAATAGATACATAGAAGATAGACAGATATGTAGATATATAGAGAATTGATAGATAGATGATAGATAGGTAGATAGATTAATAGATTATAGACAGATATACAGGTAGATAGAAAAAAGAAAGGAAAGGAAAGAAAGAAAGAAATGAATGGATAGATAGATCAACTCTTTGTGGTAGTAATAGTTATACATCTAAGTTTATGAAATTAGGTTTTATTGGTAATTCAAATAAAATAAGCAATCAAATAACCAGTAATAAATTTCTTCAAAATGATGACAAATTCATAGTAAAGTTGACATAAACATGGCAGTGCTCTCTAAAGGTATAAGTCTTTCATCTCTAGAAAAGTCGTGATATTTTAAAAGTGGAAAGAAATGTGATTCTTATATTTCATAAAGGTACTTTCCAGACTCAGTAACACAGGGTAATTGTAGGCAATCACATTAACAATTACCTGTGGTGGTTTCAAAGCTTACATAGTCCCTGGATATGTCTGATCCTGAAGATTTGTTCTGAGAGTTTAAGAAATACAAGATCTTTCCATCCCGCTGAAAAGTGGCAGCATCCCTCACCCTACCCATTTGAAAATAACTGACAAACCTTTCTAAATTGTATTGTTTAGGCTGTTAGCACTGGCAGCAGGGAATATCATTTCCAGAAATGAGAAGTGATTGTTGTTGGTGTGCATTTAGAATATAGTACAACCAAGCACACATCTGCTGTTAGAATGCAAAGAATTGCTCCCTTGCTATGGCTTGAATATTTGTTTCCCACAATACATGTATGTATTGTGGGAAATGCATATGGTGGTGGCATTAAGAAGTGGTTCCTTAATAAGAATACAGTCTCGTGAAAGGTAATGGTGCTCTTAGTTTTTAAAACAAGGAACCCAGAGAGCTTATTGGCTCCTTCCACCATGAAAGAACATGGTAGAGACATCATTTATGCACCAGAAAATGTGCCCTCACCAAACAGATTCTGCCAGCAACCTGACCTTTGATTTGCCAGCTTTTAGAGATGTGAGAAAATACTACTTGTTTGAAATCTACTCATGCTATTGTGTTTTCTTACAGCAACCTTTGCTGTAATCACATTAACAATTACCTGTGGTGCTTTCAAGTTACATCGTCCCTGGATAGTGTCTGGTGTGGAAGATTTGTTCTGAGAGTCCAAGAAATACAGGATCTTTCCATCCCACTAAAAGGCAGCTCTGTGCTCAACAGTGAAAAGTACACCAGTAATAATAACACAAATGTCTGTTTAAAAACATGGTGGGGTTCTCATTGGAGGACAGGGTTCTTAACATGGGTCTCATTGCAGATGTAGATGCCCAGTGGGAGTAGAGGCAATTTTTTTTAAAGTAGACTTAATTGTCAGATAGAAGGCAACTGTGGCTTCTATAAAAAATGGTAGAGCTAGAGGAAAAAGATTTATCCTATAGAGACAGTAGATAGACAGTTGCTAGTGCGAAAAGACTTATTCCTGGAGTCTATCACCTAAAACAAATTACAGCTCCCAAACCATCCAGCTGAAGCTCCCCACATGCTCCCTTTCACCTCTTAAAACACAAAGAAAAAACATTGACATGATTAACTGACCATTTCTGGAATTCAGTGCTCTTAATTTCATAGGAGTAACATTTTTGGAATATAAAATAAATTGAATCTAATTTTCCTTAAATTTTATATATATATATATATATATATATATATATATATATATAAAATTTTGTGGGTGTTCTAGGATTTTAGAGGCAAGACAAATGCTAGTGTTTAGTCATATTTCCGTCAACTAATTCATTGATAATGCAGAAACTGTTTAATTTAATTGAACACTTGGTTTTCCTTTTTATAATTTTGTAATTATATTTATGCACAGAAAACTTATCTGTGTACATTTAAACCAGTTTAGTGGCGAGTTCTTTAGCCTTTGCCCTTTCCAGCTTTGCCATGGGAGCTATAGACTTTGGCCCCAGGAGGTTGCCTCCCCAATGGTGGTTGTGTCTGTTGTTGTAATTGGTCCTAATAGCTTCCACCAACTTAGCCCGAACACCCTTTTTTTCTGAGTTAATCTGAGCAGGAAAACCACCAGCTCAATGGGGTCTACATCATGGGCAATCACCAGCAGCTGAGCCTTCTTGTTCTCCACCAAGGTGGTGACTGTATTGACTCCTGCTCGGAGAACAGGTGGTCTCTTAGTTGGGACGTCCCCTTTGCCAGCAGCTTTCTTCTCAGCACTGGCCAGTAGCCTTTGCTGCTTCTGCTACTTTGTCTCTGGCCTGTACTTGTGTGTAAGCTTAAGCAGCTGAGTAGCTGTTTGCCTGTCCAGGGCCTGGGTGAACTGGTTAATGGCAGGAGGTTCTTTGAGCCGCTTATAGAAGATGGCTCTTTGTCGCTGCAGCCTGATGTAGCGGGGCCATTTAACGAAGCGTGTTAGGTCTCTTTTGGGCTGGATGTTCTGCCCAATGCTGAAGTTCTTGGGCCTTTTCTCAAACAAAGGATTAACCACCTTTTGGGACTCCTGTTTCTTCATGACAGCGGGGGGCAGGGTCACCTTTTTCCCCTTGGCCTTCTTACCTTTGGGAAAAAGAGAGCTTTAAAATGTATATCTCAGGCTGGCTTCGAACTCCAGATCCTACTGCCTCTGCTTCCTTCAGCAAGTCCTACCAGCCTATGCCACCAGAACCGGCTGAGCACTTGGTTTTCTCTGGTAATTTGAAGCAGAGATGGCCACAGACATGGATCCACAAACACTTATGTGTCATTTCTAATGGCTTTTGTCAAAGGGCTTCCAGAGATGAGGCTGGCATAAGCAGGGGACAACACATCTCTCAGAGGACGGGGCATGAAGAAATTCCTGAACCATAAGAATACTTGTTCAAACATAGAAACAGTCACTTTTCAGGGAGATAAGAGGATCTGCTCTTACAAAGCACTGACCTACTAGGCCCATGAAGTACATAGCACTAGTAGGAAATAGTGCATAAAGGTTAAAAGCCTATAAAACACTGTACCGGCATAATGATGCACTCCTTAGTCAATACAGGGGACATTCTATGATTCCCAATAGATGATAGAAACCTCAGGTAGTATCAAACCTCAATACAGACACAGTAGTAAAGGAGATGGTTACTAAGACAAATGGTACCAAGAGCTGATACAACCTGTGACTACTCCAGACAAAGGGTGACTTGTGTTTTGGGCTAGACAGACAGGGCAGGTATAAGGTTAATTGTGTGCAATTTGAAACGCATAATTCATTTTAGGCATTTTACCATCTTTGAGCTGTCAGTAACACAGATTACTGAAATGTAGCAAACACTTCAATGTCAGCTAAACATCGAAGAAAACATCGAAGGCCCTAAGCCAGGCACGATGGCTCACCCCGATGATACTAGCATTGGGGAGGCCGAGTCAGGAGGACAGCTGTGAGTCTCAAGAAAACAAAACCAAGAATTTGTTTTACAAGGAAAAGAAATCAAAATTCCAGAACAAATCCTAAAGCTAAGCTATTTAAAAATAAATGAGCCACCTATTGTTCAATGAAAACAAAAACTCAAGGTAGACCTGTAGTTACTTCTATCCTCTCTCATACTTTGAGCTATGTCTATATTGACCATTTTCCTCCTGAGCTCCTGTAGACTCAGGGTGAGAGGTGTCTATTAGGCTATTTGACTCTATCTTACCATTTAGTCAAAGCTAGATGTCTAATATTCCTTTTACCCCCTTTTTTAGAGCCTCCCATGCACATGCAGGATCCATCTGCCTTTTAAAAGAATCTTCTTTTAGCATCAAATGCCACCTCTAGCCAAACTTCTATTCAAATCCAAATATATTCCCTGTAGCCAGGCTGCCGGGATGGCCTCCATCCCCTCAAGTTTCCTTCGTGCTGTACATCTGAAGGTCATGCTCCAAGCACCGTGCTTCTGGGTTAGAGCCACACATCGTTGAGCAGTTGCTGAGGTCCTGGAAATAATATCTACATGACAACGTTTCACTGAGGATGCAGCTCAATGTCAACATGTGTGCCGACCCTATGCAGGGCCCTGGGTTCATTATTAGTGAGAATTTATAACTGAACTTTGGAAACATGGTACATGTATTCATCCCAAAGCTAAGAAGCCTATAAATACATGCTAGCTTCCTCATGTTAGCCATTCTTTCTGTTTGTTGACTCCTTCAGTTCTCCATTCATTGCACACATCAGGATAATCATTTCTTGTCTGGGGCTTATCATGCCTGACTTATCAAGAAATTTTTATACATATTGGGTTATATCATGGACTTTGTTGTACAACTTGTCCAATTATGCCCAGTAAAATCTAAATCAAATTATTATTATTATTATTATTATTATTATTATTATTATGCAAGTAATTTTATTGTTAGGAACAGTGGGAAAAACTAGCAAAGAATTTGCTTGTAGATTCTGATGGGTTAGTGAAGATTAGAGGCTATCTGGAATATGAAATTAACAAAGATGACACCAATGACCAAGCCAAACTGGATGAAGAAAAGCCTATAAGGATGCAACTCTACACAGAGGACTACAGGCTACTGAAGGAAGCTGGGGAAACTGGAAAGATGTCCTTCCTTATGTTGTCCAGGGCCACATGTTCAAACCTGAAAATATATATATATATATATATATGTGTGTGTGTGTGTGTGTGTGTGTATGTATGTATATGTATATGTGTATATATATGTTATATATATATATATATATATATAAAATAGTGACTACACAGATTATATTTAGGTATATATGTTTATACATTATATACATATGCATATATACATGCATATGCATATATCATATATGTATGAAATAATAATTGGTAAAGAAAGGGCATTGATTTGAAGGAAAATAGGGAGGGCCATATTGGAAGTGTTGGAAAGAGTAAAGGGGTGGAAGAAATGTTTTAACTAAATTACACTAAAAAATAAAATTAAAGAGTCATACATTTTTTAAAAAATAGCTAAATAAAACCTTTAACATAAGTTTACAAATGGATAGTCTATGAAACTGAGTACTGGATGTGCTTTAAAACGTGAAAGAACAAAGGATTCCACACTTGGTTCTCGTAACGTGCGAGCACGCACAAACACACACACACACAGACACAAACACACACACACACACACACAAAGAAAACAATACCAACATTTCAAATAACCTAAAACTAACTTCCTTATCAGTTTCTTTGTTTCCGTGCAATTTGTTTTTGTCCCGCTGTAACTTGGTCCCTTGGTGAGTGGTCTGCTTGCATGAAGGCCTTAGCCTTGTCCCTGGATACCTTAGCTCAACACCTGGAACAAACTCAAAGAAATATAAGGCAAGGCAGCCCTGGAATCCAATGCAATTCTATAATAGAAATATATCAGCCATCTAGTGTATGTGTGTATTTGTGTGTGTGACTTTGTTACCATTCTCTCAGCAAGTGTTCTTAGCTATTCAAAAACATATGGCCTGAGCTTATAGCAGTGTTAGAAACTTTGTAAGCTCATGGCAGGTGAAATATTCTAGTGTGGTTAATTTATTGTTATAGCCAAAAACCATTGAAGTGGAAGAGAGAACACTATTGGGCACAACAAATAATTCCTTGTGAGCTTTTCTTTAATGTTTCTTCTAGACCTAAAGATATATAATCATTGAAGGAACGGAAATCCTCCCAGGTCTTCCAGTTAATTCTGGATTCTGAAAATGGAGAGTAGTAACATTTTACCTGCACAAAATTAACTTTTGATTTAACAACTCCTCCCATGGAGCACTTTTATGCTATTGAATACAACAAAAATAATGCAAAGAAAGCCCGTGTAAGTCTTTCTAGATGCCCTTTTCCACCATGCAAATAAATAATTGTTTTGATTTTTATGGGCTTCTGAGGGAAATCCTGAAGTTAGTTTTAAATGCTAAATAAATTCAATGTTTTCTAACTCAAGAACTTAACTGGGAGAACAAACATTAAAGAGTTTTCAGATTTTTGTGACTTAATTGGGAGACTATTATGTATATTTTGTAAATAATAACCTGATATCAATGAATTATAATATTTTAAATGTGCATATTTTACATTAATAGCACCTGCCATAGGGAATATGATATCTTTAATATATAAAGTGAGGGAATATGCTCCAGACAGTTAACAGCTCATTACAGCCAGTTTAACATGGAGACCCACGGAACAGCCAGCATTGAAAAAACTTATAAAGAAGATGAAACAAGCCACTTAGTACACTTTGTTAAGGGAACAAGGAATGCTATAAAACAACTGTTTTTCACAGATGAAATATTCCCTAGACACATTAATATAGTGTTTTGTAGCAATCCGTTTTAGAACCATTAAAAAAAAATGCCCAACAGAGTTCATGAACCTGGTGAGCATCAGAAAAACATTTAAACACTTAGTAATGTTTTGTGTTTCAAATAAAATAAATCAGTGCAGAACATTTCTATCCTTCTTCAATCTTCAACTAGCTGTACAAAACCAAGTTTGAAAAATTAGGCATGGTGATGGATGCCTGTCATCCCAACTACTAGGAGGCTGGGCAGGGGGAAGGTTGAAAATTACTGGCCAGTCTGTGTTATATAGCAAATACTGGCCTTAAATAACTAAATAATTTTTTTTAATCCAGTTTTTTCCTTACTATCTTCTTTTGGCTGTTGTGATAATTTTATATTTTACTAAAAAGAATTGTTTTTTTTCCCTTGAAAGCAACAGAAGTTCCTATTTTTTTCTTTTTTTAATTTAAATTATAATTTTTGTTTTTATTTCATTTTATTTTTTATTGGATATTTTATTTATTTACAATACAAATGTCATTCCCTTTCCCCATTTCCCCTCCCTAGAACCCCCATCCCATCCCCCCTCCTCCTTTATGCTTTTATACCATTTTGATTACATGCATGTATTAAGGTCAGTTCTAGGTTGAGGGTCTAGCAATACAATAGATGCAAATAGTCAAGGAACAAGCAATACAGTAAACACAAATAGTCAAAGAAAATGCTGGTTTCTTTTCAGATTGTATAAACCTATTATTTTTCAGACAGAGTTGTATTTCACACATAGGGATGTGCCTACCAGGGGCTCGGTCACTAATAATAACTATAACTTTGAACCAAATCTTCAAGCTCCCATTGAACTGGACAAGATATAATTAGTCATTTTTACTATAATTCACTGGGCAGAGAATCAAGACTCACACACATTTCTTTTATCTAACACTGAAAAGTGAGGAGGAGATCAGTACTATGCATTCATAAGGAGGATGCCAAGGCAGAAGCACCCTTAAAGTCACTGACACTCAGAAGAACATGTGTTAATAATATCTATGCATCCTAGGAGGTTCTGTGTTCTAGTCCCAGCTACTCAGGAGGCTGATGCCTGAGGAATAGTTGAGCACAGAGTTTAAGACCAGCTTGAGCCAGCATCAGGAGATGTTGTCACTTAACACTAAACACATAGATATATAAAGGCCAAACCACAAAAGCTTTCTGACCAAGGTAGCTAAAGTTCTTCAGGGATCCCAAGAGTATTTGTTGAGTAGATTCAGTGCTATTTGCAGGCAGTAAAGCTGACATAAGACACTGGATATCAAGACTTGAGCCAATACACTTAAAAATCTGCTTTCTACTGAAATGAAGCAGTTTGTCAGACTTTGAATTTAATTTTCATTAACACAATTTTACATCATCCATTATCATAAATCATTTTAGCTGATTTGATCAGCAAAGCAGTATAAAATGTGGAATTTCAGAAGGGCTAGTGTCAACTTGTGTCAATATAAACACAAATCTGACAGTCACATCAAGGAAGGTCTATAGGCTGTGAGTTGTTTGTTTTTCATTCATATTCTGAACAAACTCAAATTGTACATTACATGGTATGGAACATTATGTTTTGATTTATACACATGTTGAATACATGCATATACACACATTGAATTTTCACATCAATCCTTCCTACCTATCATTGTATCACACACACACACACACACACACACACACACACACACACACACACACACACATTATTATGATAAGAATTCCTAACCCTATGACTCTAACAATTTTCAGTTATAAAGCACATTGCTTTTGATTGCAGTCACTGCAATGAGCAACTGATTTCTTGAGCTGAAATTTCATGCTTTGACTGATAACTCTGTATTCCTTCCTCTCTTCTTCCAGTAACCACCACCATTTCAGCCCATTTCTTGGGCTCAGATATAACTCGGGTTTTATTTTGTTCTCGTTCAGTTTAGAATTAAACTGTTTTCAACTAATCTGGCTTCTCTAGGGAGTTCTAATGATTGTTGGGTCTTATATTTGTATATAAAAGTATTTCCTAGCTATGAGTTATGAGGAAATTTTTTCAAATGTAAAACATGTAATTATGAGAAGTTCAGCTTCTTTATTTTCAACAAATGTAGGGAGATGAGATTTATATTAGTCTTCTTACTCTCTATAAACCAATTACAGGGAACTGCTTTAATTAGTGAGACTTTAAAATCTAATTAGTACTAATGGATGTAGGAAATATTTTATACTGATACAATAGCTGAAGGTTTTTTGTAATTATAGATGTACAGGCAGATAACACACAGCTTAAATTCTGGTGCCTCAGCTATGGCAAAGCAATGTCAGAAATGCACTGTTCTAAACCTCAAAGAGATGCGCTCCTGCTCAGTAGGCTCAGTGTAATTCTTGTAACTGATATGTGTGAACAAAAAGATAAATGGATAAAATCAGGAGCAGGTTTATTTTGTCATCATATATTGGACAGGACACAATACATACACACTGTCTTGTCAGGGATCAGCAAAGGGTCATGCCACAATATTACCTTCCTAGTCATTGTCACCATTATTGAGGAATGTGCTAATTCATATATTTTATGCAGAGATAGGAGCTGGATCCCTAGAAAGGCGATGGCTAGAAACAAACAGCAAATTAGGAAATAAACCTTAAATATCAGAAAGTCAGAAAGTAAATAAAAGTGAAGGTTAATTGCTGGTTAAAATAATGTCAGAAACAAAAGGAAGAGAGAGGACTAAAAAGGAGGGCAAGTAGGAGAAAAAGAGAGAGGGATACAGGGAGAGGGAGAGGGGAAGGGAGGGAGAGAAGAAGAGAAGGGGAAAGATAAGAGAGCTTGACCAGTTGACTTGGGCATCTTGACCATACCAACAAAACCTCTAATAGATAATTTCCAAAACCTTAAAATTAATTTACAAAATAAGACTCATATAAATCTCCATGGTCTGTGTTAAGTATTCCTGAAATTGCCAGGCACTAAAACAGTAAAGCAACAAGAGGAGGATAAGTTCTAGAGTTCAGAGAGGACATCTGAGGACCTGGGCATTCAAAGTATAGTTGAAATGGAAGAAGTTGCTTATTTAGTTATCTGCTTTTTCTTCTGTGGATCCACTGTTCCACTGCTGCTCTGCCACCGGGTCAAGAACCAGCAGCCACCAGCTTGAACCGGCCTAAGTAGGAGACATTCTGAGGAACATGCCCACCATGACAGAAGGTACTCCATGAAACCATGAACCAAATTAAATCTTTTCTCTCTTGCCTGTACCAGGCATTTGGTCCCAGTGATGAGACAAGTGGTTAATGGTCATTGCTCAATCACTATGCACAGTTGACTAAAGTTCCAAGACATAAAGAAGTTACATGTGCCAGAGTGAACCTAAAACAGAGGCACAGAGGACCTTCAAAGGCCACCTCTAATGGACCTACTGCTGTCTCCTCAACTCTATATCTCAAAGGTACCACAGCCTCTTATGGCAGTACATCAGCTAGAGAACAAATACTTAAAACATGAATCTGTGAGGAACATTCCAGATTCAAACCACAACATAATGTTTTCTTACAATGAAAATAAATCTTGGTAGGCCTGGTAAACGGTGCTCCTGTATGTCACTGAAGAGATGAAAACAACAAACAAACAAACAAACAAACAAAACACTGCTATCTATTTTCCTTTAGAATTTTAACTTTTGCTAACTGTGTACTTTTCATTACACACTCCATAAATACCCTAAAACTAATAGATCAGAACTAAATCCATTATCCGTTTTTCCCTCAACCACAGAAGGAAAAGTGAAAAGATCAATTTTCCATGGATTATGTCACTGAATACTGAAATTTCTCATTTGCTATTATATGCTCTCTCAGCCTTTCTTTCTCTAACACTGAGAGAGAGCCATGTGACAAAGGACAGTCACAGAAAACTGTACCCTGCCTTCAGCCATCTGACCTTAGACATAAATCCCTGGCCTAAGTCCAGCATCAAATGAGAGCATAGGATAAGTTTGTAGTTGTGATGGTGTAACCAGCATAAAACTAAAAGGGGAATCTTAAACATAGGCTCTTAGGATGTAATCCCAGTAATTAAGTGTCAGGCCGAGAGCAGAAATATATGGGTAATCTAGGAATTTCTCACATTATAATATCCCTGAAGTTGAGTCACTGCTCTTGGTGTTCTCAAGCGACTTGTGCATAGCCACAAGAATGTTTTTTTTCTGGAGCTTAAAATGTCCACATTGGTTTCTTTACCTATAAACCCTGCAGTGAGTACAGATGACCAACACACTAAGATGCAACTTGCGGTGATAGACCACAATCCTCAGTTACCCAGAGAAACATAATTCTATTCCCCATTGTAAGGAACATCTCTCGTGAAATCATCCAGAGCCCATGTGTCCATCCTCTACATTAGACGTCCACATGCCTCATGTCTTTCCTAGTGTATTTCTGCTTGTAATGCCCTTTCTCTATCTCAGTCCCAATAAATTGTAAACTACTAAACTATCAGCTAAAAATAGTGTCAGATATAAATAAAAATCCCATATCTACTGTATGACTACCTTGTGTTCTAAGTTGAAATTTTGTTTCTTGCTCACTAGACCATGGCCTGTTGCATGACTTAGGCTCTAACAACTTTGTGAAAAGTTAGATGTTTCTAATATGTGTAAAAAAGTACAAAATCTGCCAATAAAACATAGAACGAATAAAAATTCTATTTCTTCCATATGCATTTATAAGTGTATGCTACTTTGTATTATCCTTCACAAAGACACATATAAAACTCTAATTAATTTCTCTTATATAAAGTAATATACAGTTGACATTCATTTTTTACTCTTTCTTGCCTTGAAATACTTCTGGATTGATTTTCTTTAAAGCAGATATCCTTTGTATTGACTCTTGTCAAATTTTGTATTTGAATCTCTCTCTCTCTCTCTCTCTCTCTCTCTCTCTCTCTCTCTCTCTCTCTCTCCCTCCCTCCCTCCCTCCCTCCCTCCCTCCCTCCCTCCTAACTGCTCAGTGTGCATGAGCTCTTTAAATATCTCTCATGCCCATATGCAGACAGACAATTCCATGGGTTTGACATAGATACAAAGACCATGGAAGAAATGAACATGTAACATTTAAATGAGAGCAAAACTTTGAAAGTCTGTGCTTCAAATCAGAAGCATCATCGACTTTTCTGTTGTCCCAAACTTATAAAAATTCCAGGAAGATAAAAACATCCATAGCAGTTTGATACCTGGTCTTGCTGTTGTTCCCTTGGAAGTATCATTAGTATGTCTATCCAGGATCCCAAACTTTTAAGATCAGTATATTGAGAACATATTTTATAATCATGGAAAAGCTTCAGAAACAATCAAGAGCAGTTGTACGAACACACCGTCACTGGTGTCTCACTGTGCTTCCTCCTGCACACAGTGTTGGTAAATAGGAAATAGACAACACCACATACAGGAAAACTTTTTCTCATATTCTAAAACTTTCTTGATTCCTGCACTGTAATGTAAATACTTGACATATAGATTATTTATACAGAAGAGTAAATAACCTCTAAGAATTGGGGAAATGCAAAAAAATGTATTATTAACTCTAAAATGTATTCAAGGATTAAAACTGGGATTTACAAATTCTCTCTGACACTAACAAAATGTCCATTGACAAAAATGTTCATGGAAATTTGACTGCAACGCTTTTTAGAGCACCCCCTCTGCTTTTTGCCACGTGGTGTCACATGGCCCAAGATGGCCTGAAACTGGTACCAGAGAATTACCTTGAAATTGTTACTTGCTGCTTGTCTCTTTATGTAGTGCTAAGAGTCTGATATACACTGAAGTTTCTGGCTGCTAAACAAACCCTCTACCAAGCTACATCTTTACCCCCTTTTCAGAGGTGTACACAGAAGTCACATCTGCATAGGTCCAGAGGTGTACACAGAAGTCACATCTGCATAGGTCCAGAGGTGTACACAGAAATCACATCTGCATAGGTCCAGAGATGTACACAGAAGTCACATCTGCATAGGTCCAGAGGTGTACACAGAAGTCACATCTGCATAGGTCCAGAGCTGTACACAGAAGTCACACCAACATAGGTCCACAACTATAACACAGGTGTCACATCTACTTAGATCCAGTAAAGAGGCAGACCCTCCTCAAGGTCCAGGTTCTCACTGAGGGAAAGGGGTGGTGATTTTCTTTTTCTAAATAAACTTTATCATTGTTACACAAAAATAATAGTTAATATTGTTCACCAATTTTTTGTTCTATTTTTTCCAATTTACAACCTTAACTGAACTTCTCAAAATTTTAAGTTGTATTCGTTAAAAAGGAACAATTGTCTTTTAATTACTGCAGAAATGGATTGCTATAAACAAGTTTTAGAGCTATCTGGTTTGTAATTTCTGAACTGGATAACTATATTCTGAGGTTTGGATAAGAATCTCTCTGAAACCCATGAGTGAAAGGCTTAATCATTGTCCATTATTTCTTTCTGAGATGGAGCCCTAAGAGGTCAGGACTAATGGGAGGCTGGATCTTTGGAGCTGTGCCATTAAAAGGGGCTTCACTGCTTCATTCTCCTTTTGTTGTGTCTCGGCTTCCCTGAGCTTTCCTCTTTCATGCCTTGTGGCCTCATCACAGGCCTGAAGAAATCCAGTCAAATGAACGCCGACTGGCACCTCTGGCACTGTGGACCAAAGCAGCTTTTCTCTTTTTATTTATTTCAGCACTTAACAGTGACAGAAGTGGAAAGCACCATGTTTTCAGTAGGAAGAATGGACAGCCCTCTGTGTTCATGGAAACTTTTAGAAGACAACACAGCTGTGGAAGGAAACGAGTGAATCAGAACCCATCACAAGTGTGTGTGGGGGGAGGGGGATGAAGGTGAACCATGTGCTTTCATCCCTTGCTAAGCATATCACCGATCAGTTATTGCTGGCCCAGCATGACATCTCATCTTTATATGAAGAAATGAGGGCTGTAAGACCTACTTAACAGCATGCAGGAGTTTCCTGCCAGGTAAACAGATGTTCCAAGTTTTCACGTTAACCCCATCTGTCATCCTGTAAATGTGGTCTAATTAGAAAATTTTTATTTATACTTTTACTTCTTCATATTTGTGTATGAACTCTTTTGATGTACTCAGATTTATGTACAAACACTTTCAGACTTCTGGTGTTCCCTGTGGCACAAATCAAAACAACAGAAATGTGTCTAGAGCTTTCAATGAGAAAATAGAATTCATCAGAGTGAGTGAATATTTCTGTCTGCAACTGCCTACCTGGGCAACTTATCTGTTTTTCCAGATCCTTGTGTGGAGACCATCTCTGCCTGCCTCCCTCACCCCCCCCCCCCCATTTTTTTTTACATGAACTTGACATGTACTTCACTCCTCTGGACAAAAGTTAGGGTTTATACATCCATGTTGTAGTATATTTATAACACTGAAACAAAGTCATTTTTTAAGTTTGTTCATAATCAGGTTTGAATTCTTTGAGGTAAGATCCATCACTCTTATTCCTTATAGTAAAAAATAGCTGGTTCTGGTTAGAGGACACACTTACAATCCCAGCACTTTAGAAACAGAGGCAGAAGGATTGTCACAGATTTGAAGTCAGTCTGGTATACACAGTGAGATCTAGACCAGTCAGGGACATGTGCTAAAACTATGTTTCAGGACAGCAACCAAAATGACCAGTGTTACTAGATAGAAAGAAATTTTGCTAAGGAAAGAGTTGTTTAATTATTTTTAGAGTAATATCATCTCCAAGAATCACTTATATTTGATAAATTTTGAAGTCACAACTGTGAGTATAGTAGTTTTCAAAGTATTCTATGAGTGAAAGTTGTAGTGACATCTGTTGAATTTCTGTGAGTCAGGATGTCAGAACTCTCCCAGTTCTATTTCTGGACACTTGTAACCTTGGATCACAACCCGTGCTTTTCCAATCAAGGTTATTATTCTGCTAAAGAGAGTTGCCCGAGGAGAATACACAGTCTTTGCTTGGCAATTCAACCTATTGGTGGAGGACCCAGATTGAGAATTTGTGTCGTTTAGGACTTTCCAGGCATCTCAGAGGCTGGCAATTTTATTTGAGAGGCTGGCAATTATTTGAGAGTTTATAAGAAAAGCAGGAGGCTAACATATGCCTGATATATGTTAAGAATAATGAAGAAGTTACTAAAGATTTCTAGTAATTTACTTGTGATATTTCCAATCTTCAAAGTTTTTTTATTCATGGGAAGTGTGTATATTAAAAAATCAATTGCATATAAGCTATTGAATAAACTTGCTGGTCATTTACAAAGAGCAAAGCTTCTCTCTCGTTCCCTCTCTTCTCCCACCTCTCCTCCTTATCATTTTTCATCACTTCATTCATTTGCATGTTAGCAAAATACTCAGCTGTGTAGGTGTTTACCAGATGTAGGTGCATATGCAACTGCAGTAAATGTAATTTTTCCAAATTGTATCAATCATCCTAAAGAAGTTCTTTGCTCTTGGTATCCAAGGTAAATGTTGGGATCTGAGTTGTAATTAAGGGCCTGAAATGATTCTGATGTGGGAATCTTGGCACTATACTTTGTAAACTTAGCCAAGTTTGTATAATCATATCTGCATTTTCCTTACTGCCCATTTAGCTATATTCTTGGTGATATAAAATGTTATAGTATATTATCAATATTATTATATTTATTTATTATATATTTATATTATATTATTTATTATATTATTTATTATATATTATTTATTATATATTATTTATTTATTATATATATTTATCAAGATAGGCAAGCATAGGAGGCAGTTTAGTACTCCAGATCTCCCATCTGGTTTGAAATATGTACACCTCCCTCTTGTGATAACACTTTTGGTAGCCTTGTTTCCTCTCCTGAGTATACTGTGCACACACACCCCTCTTCAAACAATGTACCTAGTGACTTTGGAATGTTATATCAGACTACACATACTGCAATCTCTGAACAATAGAATTGGTTTCCTGGTTGTGGTAGAAATACAATTTAGACAGTTTTTATTCAAGCGTGTTTCCAGTGTACCTAGATATGAGAAACAGAAGGACAGATCTGCCTTGAATTGGTTTGGGGTGCATATGCAGTAAGGTAAAAATGTGCCCTTCAATAAGCTTGTAAGGAGAATCCCCTATTACTGTCTTATGATAGCACATGCATAATTGGGTATGCATATGGTTAAAATCAGATGTATTATAGAATGGGACATGTGTACTCTCAAAATGAATGTATGATATAACCTATCAATTGAAATAAAACTGCCCATGTTGTACCTCTTAATAATCAAACTCCCCATGAATCTCATTAAAAAATAAAATCCCTAAACAATAATTGGGGCATTGAATATTCTAAGTATATGGCCTGATGTCAATCCTGACAGTGCGTACCTCTGTAATCTGCACTATTGTGTCATTCTGAATAAAGTCATCTGGCTTCTCTTGCTCCTATTGTCAATTCTTTGGCCCAAAAGCCAAGAGTCTGGAAGCACCTGTTTTAGGCTCCCACCGCTGGTCACTACAGAAAGACATATGATAAAATGTAATAGAATGTAACAGAAGGTGGTGTTCACATCTTCCATATCCTTTTTCTTTTTCAGGCTAACTTAATTAAGGAAGTGGCATCTGCAGGCTGAGTGATTTCTCTATCAGATTTGGATATACCCTCAGACCAGGAGCAAGATGAATGAACCAGTCAAAAGCCTTATTAGAGCTATTTTTTATGCTGCCACAAAATAGAAAAAAATAAAAAACAACAACAACAAGATTTCAGATGACAGAGTTGTCAGAAGATCGTGAGAGTCTGTAGTTCTTGCTCTTAGTCATTAGTGTTGGGAAACAGTTGAGTAGCACCAAGAAATGTGTGAAAAAAATAGGAAAAGGGTTTTTTAATGTCTGATCTCAATGGTACGAGTAAATTGAAATGGGTACACTGAAAGCCTTGGCAATTGTTTATAAGAATTCAAAAACATTTTAATGTATTGCTCATGTACCATGATTAACCTTTCAATATTAGCAAGTTCTAAATATTATAGAACCAACTGTTATAGTTTGAACCTGAAATGTCCCCAGCAGAGGATAGTGTTGAGAACATGATGTTCCAGGCTTTGGAATTGTTTTGAAGTTGTGGCTCTTTAGGAGATGCTTGCTGGTAAAAATGGGTGAGCATTCAAGATCTTGGTGTCTAATTTCAGCTACCTCTTCTTTCTGGTCTCCATTATGTGAAGAGTCTGCCTATGCATGTTCTGATGCCCCAGATTGAGCCATTGCCCCATGTCTTTCTCACTGTTTATATAAGACTACTTGTTTGTATTTGAGAGCAACAAGGCCATTCTGTCCTTGTGTTGTCTTCAGTCTGAGTTGCTAGGGTCACAGAAACTCAGTGGCCATAGTTATCCTAAGTCACTTTGTTTTGTGAATTTGAAGAATGAAATTCAATGATCATAGAGAGAATGTTTTAGAAAGAACTATCTTATTATGGAGAGGGAGGAGTGAGAAAGAGCAAGAGAGAGGGAGAGAGGGGGAGGAAGAGGGAGAGGGGTGGAGAAACTGGAAAACAGAATAACTGGAAAAGGATACCACAGGTGGTATTAAGGTGTCTTGGGGCTTCAGTTATGTCATCTGCATGGTTTTCAGGTCAGGGACATTCCTTTAGGGAAAAAGAGGTAAGGAGAACTCAAACCTCCTTTTCCTGCATCTCCAGATGGTCTCTAGCCATGGTATAAGCAGAAATATATTTGCTTAAACTCTTCTGGAAACCCTGGCCTGTGGCAATGATAGCTCCATTTCCAGCTTTTAGTGGAGAAAATAAATTGTCCACTTAGGGTGTCTTACCTTAGAACTTTCACTCTAGACTGTCCAGGCAATTTCTCTCTCCTGTTCTCATAAGTTCAGTGGACTGAATTCCCTCTGAAACCATAAGCTGAATAAACTTTTCTTCCTGTGAATTGTTTCTGTCAGGGGTTTGGTCACAGTGAAGCAAAAGTAACCAGTATACCCCAAATACAGTTGATTGCAAACCTCTGCCCAACCCAATAGCTCGCTCATTCTCTCCACTTTACCTTTCCAATTGTAACATTTTCCTCACTGTGAACTAATGACACTCTGGTATGCATTGTACCTGATGCTATCCTGAGAGGAATCATGAGGAGGGAGTGGACAGGGTAATGATAATGCACAGAGAAAATTCATACAACTCTTAAGAATGTAGAGTGTCAGGGATGGTGGAAAAGGATAAGTGGTGCATGTGCGCATGCGTGCGTACATGTGTGCGTGCGTGCGTGCGTGCGTGCGTGCGTGCGTGCGTGTGTGTGTGTGTGTGTGTGTGTGCATGTGCGCAAGTGCGCATCCTTGGTGTGTTTTCTTTTGACCTGGAATGGTCTCAAGTTTGGAGTTCAAAGGGGACACTGAATTATATTGTCTTTTTGGTAATAGATTTATTCAAAGAGACATTAATTCCATGGAATCCTGCATTATGGAGACCCTGAGGAGATCAGACCCCAATACCATGGATAAACAGCATTAGAGAGCTCTTAGGATATCAGGCCTTAACACCATAGAGAGAAAGGCTGACAAAGATCTGAGAAGACTAGGCCCATGTGACAGAGTGTAACACATCTGCATGACAGAGCCACATTAACAAAATAGGTTCTTTTTCCCCATTTCCCTCACATCCTCAAATTCACATATTCTTTCCTCAAAATCCAAGATTCTTGCCCTGTCCCCTGCCACCATGGAACCAGAGATAGTCCCTGACAGCTTGCAGTCTGTCGGCCTGGGGCTTCTGCTCAGAAACAGCTGTAAAGGAAGAGAGAGAGAGAGATACCATTTCAGATGGGCCTGAGAAGCCTTTGGTCTGAGATCTTAACAGCCTGATATTTTTTTAATTCTTAAAATAATTCATTGTGTATATTCTTTATATCTGATACTGTTAGATAAGGACATTTTCATATCTATCTATTGATATCTATCTATTATATCTATTGATAGATATAGATATAAAAATATATTTATTAAAGTATATAAAGTATACATATGTGTATATTATACATATATGTAAAATGTATTTTGAACAAACACTTTAACACTTTCTACATTCCACTTTCACTCCTCCCTGTAGTGACACAAATGAAAATTCAGAACAAAAATTTTTATTCTTTAGGAGTGTGTGTGTGTGTGTGTGTGTGTGTGCATTTATTTGAGTTTACATGTCCATGGGGCCCAGGGATCTAGGAGCCCCAGGAGCTAGAATTCCAGGCAGTTGTAAGTCAACTAACAGGGGCACTGAGAACCAAACTCAGACCCTCCTCAAGAACTCTTGAGTGCTGAACCATTCCCCCCGCTCTGATCCTATTGAACACTTATTAAAAATATGTAATGGTTATTTGTGTTTCTTCCTTTGAGAACCATTTATTTGGTTCATTAGACAATTTATGAATTGGATGCTTTGCCCTTTTATTGCTCAGTTTTTTATTAATCCTGGACAGTTTTCTCTGCTGTGTAGCAGGAGAAGGTGTTTTCCCCGTTCTGCTGACGATCTCTTCTGCTCTCCTGATTATTTCCCTTTTGCTGTGCAGAAGTTTTTATACTTATGTAAAATCATCCCTGGGATAATTTCCTGTGCTACTGGAGTCCTTATAAAGAGAATTCTTGCCTGCGCCTGCATCTCAATGTGTTCTATTTTTCCTTAGAAGTTTCAAGCTTTCAGGCCTTACATGAAACTCTGCAATCCACTTTGAATTGATTTTGTGTGTTTATGCAGAATGGGAGACATATATCTAGTCCAATTCTTCATAAGTGGAAATCTACCCCTGGCCTCACCTTTTGCAGGAAACTTGTCTTGCCTTCAGTGCATGTTTATGATCCTTTAACTGAAAGTAAGTGGCTGCTGCCTGCTTATGGGTCTCATGTTATCATTCGCTGGTCTATGTGCCTCTGCTATTAGCATGCTGGTTACCTTACTAAGGGCTGCAGTATAATCTTCAGATGAGGTATTGTACCTCCAGGATTGTTCTTTCTGTGTAAGATTGCTTTAGCTCTTTGGGGTCTTTTGTGATTTCCTATGAAATTTAGGATTGTTTTTTGTATTTCTTTGAGGAACAAACTCCATGGAGAGGTTTGAGGTGATTTTGCATTGAACCTATAGACTGCTTTTGCAATGAGGTCATTTTCACAATATTGTTTCTGCCAACCCATGAGCATAAGAGGGCTTTACATCTTTGAGTGTCTTCTTTGGTTTCTTTCTTCAATGTCTTAGGATTTTTGTTGTAGAAGCCTTTCACCCGCTTGACTAGGTTTATTCCAAGGTATTTTATTGGTTTTGGTTGGGAGCCTTGAATGTATGGGAATTTTTTTTCTAAGCAATTTTGTTACTGGTGTATAAAACAAACAAACAAAAAAACTAGTAAGTTTTGTGTGCTGAAATAGTTTATGAGGCTTAAGAGTTTTCTGGTAGAGTCTTTCTGGCCTTTACTGAAAATCATTCCATTTGCAAATACATTCAATTTGAATTTCTGTTTAAATTCCTTCTCTTCCTTTTACCTTATTGCTCTAGCTAAGTCTTTTGTAGCTATATTTAATAAATGTGGAGAAAATGGAAATCCATCTTCTCCGTCCATATTTCAGAAGACACACTCTCAACTTTTAGAATAGTGTGATCTATAGATCTCCACACATGGCCTTTGCTACACAGTGGCATGTTCCATTTATTCTAAGTTTTGAAGTTTATTTATGTATTGCATCTATCTATCTATCTGTCTGTCTATGTGTTTTACACCACTCTTGCATCCCTGCAATGAAGTCACTTGGTCATGGAGTTTGCTCATCTTAAAATGTTAATGAATTTGATTTGCCAGAAATTTATTGAAAACTTTTCAATTTGTGTTCTTCATGGGAACTTACCTATTGTTTTTTTTTCTTTGTAGTATACTTATTCACTTTGGGTATCAGAGTAGTGCTGACTTCATAGAAGGAGTTTACACATGTCTCTTCCCTCCCTTTCTGTTTTGTGCAACACTTTGAGGAAAGTTGATATTAGCTGTTCTTTAAAGATTTGGTAGAATTTGACAGTGAATCTGTCTAGTCTTGCTCTTTTGGTGTTTTGTGTTTTATTAATGCTTCAATCTCTATGAGTGGTGTACATTTACTTAAACTGTTTACATTGTCTTGATTTAATTTTGGTACATCAATATATCTAGGAATTTACCTATGCTGTCTAGATTTTTCACTTTGGAAGAGCATATAATTTTTCAAAGTAAGCATGGCTTTATGCTAATGAGCTATGCTTGTGCCACCAAACCCTATGTAATTCCTCACACCTTGAAACCCACAAACAACCAACTCTCCTATTCCTCACCGAGGAGTCACATATTAATGCTTTTAACATAGCAAACACTACAAACTGAGTTCCATAGAGTATAATATAATCAGAAGGCATGTAATATGAGTTAATGTTGATTTTTGTGCATTGTGTCCCAGCAAATATATACCAGGAATTGGTATGTGCCGTGTATCTTGTGCTGCTATATTTTCCCCTAAAATTTTAAATATCACATAAGTACTTCTGGGAAGTTGCCATGAGGATCTAGAATTATTCCGTGCAACAACAACAAAAAACCCAAAACATTAACCCCAAATATTTGATAGCATACACTTTAAGTAAGCAACAAGTTCTATGAACATGCATAGTCAGCTGTTTTGTCAATGGGATCAGATAAAATGCTTAATTTATGATAGCAATATATTCTATTTTTAATTTTAAAAGTATGTTCCTCTGAATAAAGCCATTACATCTTAAAGTGTCCACTTTGGTTTCTTTCTTCATTGTCCTAGAACCATATGCTCTTCTTTCCAGTCTAGGAAGCTAAGTGACTTTATTGACTTTCATTGTCAGGTAGCCCTTCTAATATTAACATCTGGACTGTGGGAAACCAAAGGTCATGGAAGTCTGACTACTATGGCACTGTCACATTTGGAGAGAGAAAAGTGAGTAATGGATCACTCACCAGCTCCTGCAGTCAACCCCTGCCAGGCCAAACCCTGAGGGAATCTGTGGTCTCAGAAAACACCACAGCCCCCTTTCTGATTCCACACGTCATGCATTAGTCTTACTCAGAATTCTTTTCTTCACTGACTGTGTTGCTGGTCCCTCCTATTACCTTTCAAAATCTTTGAAATATACTCACTATATAATACATCTTATTTTAATTACTATCTGCAATGCTGATGATTGTGTAAGTAATTGTTCCTCGAAGTGGGATTATTTTCCCTTCTAACACACAACTCAGACAAGTGCAGTGGATGTAGATGTTCCCAACTGGAAAAGAAACCAAAGTTTTTTATACAAACACAAAGAAATATATTGACTGATTATCTCTGCCAGAAAGCATTTTTTTTTTTTGGTCTTCTCACATACAATATATACTAGAAAAACAAACAAGAAAACAAATAAACAAAACTCTCCATTTTTTAGTGGGGCCCCAAATATGCCCTGTCATAGGCCACAAGGAATCTCCACTAGTTTGTTTATACAAAAGTCTGACATTATAGTTTGAATTTTAAATGTCCTTCAAAATCTGTATGTTGAAGACACAGTTGCCCCTTGTGGTACTACTGGGAGATAGTGGAATCTCTCCAGGGTGAGACCTAGTGGAGAAAGTTAGAGATGGAAAAGCATGGCCTTAACGGGCATATAGGACCCTGGCTTCCTCTTTTGTATCTTGTATTAATTTAGTCCATAGCTATTATTGTTACGCGCACCTCTTCTGTGTCCCCTTCGCCCGCGAATAAGGACACGGAGGCAGTAATCGGGTATCACTACAGACGTGGCTTTACTTCTTGTAACAGCAAAAGCGGAAAAGACGGAAGAAACCGGAAGAGGCTCCCTTAAATACACCCTAGAGTGACGTATTCACTTCTGAATGGCTGCTCGCTCACCACCCAATATTATGCCTCGGGATAGGCCAGTGACCTGGCACTCTTTCTGCCTGGCAGCTGCGCAGAATGAATGTTTACTGCTGGGGAAACATGCGGCCAGCGCCATCTTGGAAATGCAAATGTGTAGCCACTGAAACAGCGGCTCACTACATCTCTCCCTGTTTAAATTATTAATATGAAACAGCCTTTTGCCGATTAAATGTAGTACCAAATAAGATTCGAACTCAAACCCGATCAAGCAAACTCCATCTTGGGGGAATAAGCGATCAAGAGCTTATAGCCCGAAGATTTTTCCTTACCCTTCCAGGTGCAATGGAGACCAGTCCTCTGGGTGCACGGGCTAAGGAAATATAAAGAGAATTGACACCCATCCCTGTGCAATGGAGTATATATAGCTCCCAGGGGTGCGAGGGCTGTCAACCTATTATTAGGTACCACAATTATTTAGGCAAGAGCTGACTGGACTAGACCTCTCATCTTCCCAGTGCAATGGGACGAACCCCTGGAGTGCTTAGACTGAGAGGGTCTCTGTCATAGGCTATTTTCTAGCCTAGATAGTCAAATTTCAGGGAGGGATGCTTGCTCCAAGGCTGCGAGTGCTTAGGCTTTAAGCTACCTTGTCACTTATTTTGCTGGGCTCTGAGCTTACAAACCAACCATCTATGAATACTAATTCACATCATAGGGCTGTACCAATCAAGCCTATTCCCGCTCTTTAGAAAGAAAGAAAGAAAGAAAAGGGCAGAAGACATTTAAGAAGTAAAATCTCCACAGGAAACAGGCTCCATCCACACTCCATCAAGGCTGGAAATCCAGATTTGCAATGGCTGTTGTACCTGGTCCAACTTCCCATTCCACTTTCCTTTTAAATAAGCAGAAAGATTATGGCTTTAAGTAAATGCATCATTCACAAATTTTAGAGGTGTAACACCTGGATGTGAGGCTGTTGACACACAGCTTATTTGAGCCACATCTGTGAGCCGCTTCACATGGGCTAGAGCCAATCAACTCTCTGATTGACCAAAGTCTATTTTAAGTCTCCATAACGATGTACTGAGATGGGCACAAAGGTAGGCACATGTACAACCAAGGCTAGGTCTAGTGATCCATTCTAGCCTTGTGCTAAAAAGCATGTAACATTCTTACAATCCAAGATATCAGAATTATTCTGAAAGTTGGATAACATAAAGAAAAATGAAGGGTCTACACACACCAACACCGATTGTGCAGATGTATTCCCAAAACACCTTATTAATTTTTAATGTTATTTAAATGACTAGAGATATTAAATCTTGTAGCCGAAACATTTTGCACTTTATGAAACATATTTAACAAGACAAAGGCAGATATACCCCTTTTTAACATTTAAAACAGTGGCTACAACACATAATTTAACTGTGTTGAAGCAGGGTAAATTTAAGAAAATATACATATGATTTAATTTAGGACTTACATCCCTTTGAAAACATTAAACAGAGGTTTTAAATCCTCTTATGGTAAGCTTAAAATGAGGTTTTAGTCAATTAATATCTCTTAACAACTTTTAAAAATTACTAAGAGCAAATCAAGATTAAAAGTAAACTATTTTCCTTTGCACATACACTCACAAGCCAGAAGATGGCGTTAGATCCCCACCACAAATGGTTGTGAGACACCACGTGGCCGCTGGGAGTTTAGCCTTTATATTTTAAATTAAGTCTAGTCTTTAATGGCTGAGCTATTTCTAAAGCCAAATTGACTCAAATATAGAAAGACACTGTCTTTGAATCCTTTTTTGGAGTAACAAGTATTTTAAAAATTTTAAGAGCTCGCTATATTGAAGCAATAGCTTGTAGAAAAAAATTTCCTTAGAGAAATCCACTAATAAAATATCACATATGAATAGTACACACCAAAAGATTTAACCTCTTACCCTTTTTGTATTAAAGCAACAAAATTTGTATATATATGTAAAATATAAAACATTACCCATTTTCTGAAGCAATTATTTTTTTTAACAAATATCGCTCCATGGGCTCTTAAACATTATGAATAAATTTATTACCTGTAAACCTTTTACCTCTACCAGAAATGTAAAGGAATGGTATAAAAATATCTTTTATGTAAACATTTATTGAAATGGTAGCTGGAGAAGACAAGTTAGGTTGTATAAAACTTAAATTTGAACTTTATTTTGGATTAATTTAATAACCAATCTTTTTTGTCCCATGATAATATCGGATAAAAGCCAATTTTATTTTCTAATAATTGTAACACATATTAAAGGAATCTAAGGCATCTTATTTTTAACAACTTTGAATATAGAGGAATTAAAATAATTTGAACCATATTCTATCAGCAGGCACAGCTATACTCATGGAGGGAAGCAGATATAATTTTAATTTCTGCAGTACAATCATAAACTTTAGCCCACAGACTGTTGTAAAATCTTTGGGTCTTAGGTTTACCCCTCCTCTCACAAGAAACAATGAGAACAAAAGACAAATTCCCTTAAGCACATTTCTAGGGCCTGGTCTGAAGACCCAGAACGAAAGCTGCTTTTTCTGGCTGCAGCCTGCGTGTCTTAATTCAAATGTAAATGCACTTAACCTCCCTCTGCCTGCCTGCCAGTTTAGGTGCAGTCTCGAACTGAGAGATTTTGCCTTTATTTAAAACCTTAAATTTGAACTAAAAACCTCTGGAACAGTTTAAGATTTTACCAAATCCCACATCGATATACTCAGCCAAAAATGGCAGGAGAGTCAGAGCCGAAATCTTGTAATCCAGCTTCCTTCTTTCTGATCCTCCGACGGCTCCCGCTCCTGCAGCCGCGTCTGCACCACGTGGGGGCCAGCGACTCCAGGCCGCGCTCTGCCATCGCTCCGCCATTTTGGCTGCAGCAGCTGCGTGGGGACCCAAATTAAATTGTTTCCACCTGTGAAATAAACACAAACAACTTCCCACCCCGGGCCACAGCAGGCCCTCAGCCTATCTTGTATCCTCTTGTTCTTACGAGGGACAATGGCTGCACAGCACCCAGCCATGACATCCTCAAAGATCATCTTTTCCATCACTGGCATTGCTTGCTCTGAGCCCGCAGCTGGAAGGCAGCTTCCCAGGGCAAACTGCCTCCCTCCTCTGTCTGCCTTTCGCGGCACGCTCCCTTGCTCTGCCGGGCTGCAAGCCGCCACACGTAGCAGAGCGCAGACGCCTCTGCAACCGGTCTGACCCAGACCCTGTTGCAGTGTCTCTGTTCCCACAGCCTGAGCTGAGAAGCACGGCAGGGGACCCTCGAGCCCAAGCAAGCTGCTGGCTCCTGCCGAGGTCGGTGGGGCTGGGCTGAGTGACTTAAGATCCTTCTTAGTCTTATCTCAGAACGGCTATCCTTTGCACAAGCGGCTATTTCCTCCTCTATGCTCTCCTCCTCGGAGCTGCACAGTTCTATGGAGTCAGGCTCCTTAATGAAGTAAAGGGGGGTCCTTTTGACCTCCGTTCTCTCTCCACCATCCGGTGGAGGGTCCTCAAGCTTAATGGACTCTGCAGTAGCCCTTGTTCCTTTTGAGTACTCTATCTCTCCAGGCTCTTTGGCCTGACCTCCAGGCTCCTTGGCCTGACGACGCTAACACTAACACACTCTGGTTCTGATAGCCTGGAGCTGACCTCTCTTGAAACCTCTTGACTTGCCCTAATAGCTGAAAGCAACGCAAACAAGAGGCTAGCTATTGCTGCGGTGGCAATGGGTGAATATCCACCCGCAACGAAGGTTTCTACCCCAAGCATACCTTCCAAAGGTGACCCCGTATCCTGTAGTTTGTTAACCCGCCCCAAAACTTGGGGGGTCTTCCGGGGCTCCTTGAAATTCCAGGGTTTCGGCTCCAGTTGTTACGCACACCTCTTCTGTGTCCCCTTCGCCCGCGAATAAGGACACGGAGGCAGTAATCGGGTATCACTACAGACGTGGCTTTACTTCTTGTAACAGCAAAAGCGGAAAAGACGGAAGAAACCGGAAGAGGCTCCCTTAAATACACCCTAGAGTGACGTATTCACTTCTGAATGGCTGCTTGCTCACCACCCAATATTACGCCTCGGGATAGGCCAGTGACCTGGCGCTCTTTCTGCCTGGCAGCTGCGCAGAATGAATGTTTACTGCTGGGGAAACATGCGGCCAGCGCCATCTTGGAAATGCAAATGTGTAGCCACTGAAACAGCGGCTCACTACATATTATGATTGGGTATCTCTGCTTGATCATATATTCCAGTCATGATGTTCTACCTGGTCATAGGCCAATGAAATGCTTCTTTGAGTTTTATAGGATTGTTTTCGATAAAAAAAGGAGTGGGTCATGAAATACATCTGGTATGCATTACTTGTGCTTGGCAAGTTTTGCCTTGAGTAAGGCCTTTCCCCATTTTACTGTGATAGGCAAAAATTACATCCAAATCCTCCTCGTCTCATGCTTCAGGGATAAGTTAGCCTGAGAGTATTTTGAATTTACTCTTTCAAAAAAATTAAAATTTGTTTTACTATGCGGTTGAAAATATATATCAAATTTTGTCTCCATATGCTTTACGGAGATAAACACTTATTATGAAGAATTGAAATTCCTAACAGGGTGCATGTGTTTCTTCTTCATCCACTGGTCTTCTCTGTCTCAGATAATCGGATGAAAATTTGCATTGATTAAATTTTGAATTCTGCGCAAAAGTGCCCCTCCATTTAAATTTGATTCACAGATCATTTACATTCAAATACTCTTTTAGATTTAGTCTTTCACCATTTCAGAACCATTTGGTTGATCACTGAGAGATAAAAATCTCAGCCAAATGTGCATATGTTGCTTACAATCCTGCTTAATTACTTTGAATCTGCAATTAAAAATTCAAAACAGAAGTAAGAACCCCAAATCCAACAGAAACAAAAAATTGCAGCGAATGATACTTGACGCCCAATTTAAGATTTATAGCATTTTGCTTTGAGCGACTAGTTGTTTCCGTTTTCTTGAATGAGACACCTGTCTTCGTAACCCACACTCCTGAAAAAAAGATAGATAAAAATAATTTAGAAAATATCCATGGAATTTGTGAGAATCTTCATTTAGTGACCATCTCTGGTCTGGTCATCTTTAATTATTTGCTCACTACAAAATGAGCCAACCTTATGTCAGAAAAGTAAAGAAAACTATTAACTTTTCATCAGAACAAATTGTTAAATTGTCTATTTGTAGTGAGTTCTTTTTTAAAAAAATCTTTTGCTTGTGAGTGTGTATGTATGTGTGTATACACTCCCATACCACCACCCCCTCCACATACAGATGTGTACACATGTGTGAGCACACACACACACACACACACACACACACACACGAGAACACATGATGCAGCATGTATGTTATTGTCACAGCACAGCCGTAGTGATTAGGCCATACCTCCCACCTTGTCTGAAACAGTCACTTATTGGTTGTGGCTGTAAATACATGGCTATCTGGCCTGTGAACTTCCAGGTATTCTTCTGTCTCTGCCTCCCATCAGAAGTGCAGGGAATACAGATGCTATTGGATACTGTGTCTTTATATAGGTTGATGGAATCTGAACAGCAGGTCCTTCTACTTGAGCTGCAATGGCTTGACCCCCAGAGCCATTTTCCAGCCTGTCAATGAGTTTTTAAAAAGAAAGATTACTTAAAAATAATACATTTGTGTTCATTGATTGCTTTTCTTAATGTCTCTCTGAGGCAACCCAGTCAGGTCTGTCTAGGTATTTTCTGCAAGCTTTTTCTGCCTACAGCAGACCTGGGTCCAGTTGGAAGTATGTCTATGACCTACTTACTGAAGATCTGTATTTTAATCAAAGGCTATTAGCATGTCCAGGTGCTGTAGTTTTTGTTACAGGGGGGTGTTACAGGGAATAAAACTGTAAGCAGATTTTACATGAAAAGCACTATGGATAATCACTAAATATTCGTTTAGGTAAGGCAGAGACAGTGACATATATATTAATCATCATTGCTAAGTGTTGTTTCCATCTAGGGACTTGGGCCATTTTCCCTCAAGGAGAATAAGTGCTGTGCACTCTTAGGAGTTCCTTTGGCTTCATGGCTGGAGTTCTGAGCTGTGTCCCAGGAGCTGGCTGCTCTCGCTGGTGTCACGCCCTTCTTCCTGTGTCCTTCCTATCTGGGGTACACTGATTTATGTGGTTTACTTCTTTCCTATTTCGGGAAGCAGCTCCCACATTCCATTTCTACTTTGTTCTGCCCATGATTTAAGTCAGTCTGGCTTGGCTTGGAGGTTATTTAATGATCTCTCAGGAAACCTTGACATTAAAGTGAGAACAATACTACTTTTCCGCCAATGAAGCCAAAAGGCATTTCTCTGAGGAATCCAAACAAACTCATTCTCTTGTGCCTTTTATCCCTTTATTTTTACTTTCCCTGAAGCTAAAAACTTACTACTTCAATTATGCTCTCCTGAGGTCACTGAAATTTTATACTGAACATGACACGCCACATGCTGACTATGAAATATTTACCCTACCATGTAGGAAGCTACGTGTCTTTCTCTCTACTCATGTAAAGTTCTTCTGGTCCAGATCATGCAGCATGAACTTGGCTTACAGGGAAATTTAAAGTGTCTCTCTCACTGCCTGTTCAAACTCATACTAAAGAGACAGGTGAGAACAGAACATAGAAACTGGCAAGGTAGGACGAGGACCCTGAAGCAGCCATTCCCAGAATCTTCTTGCTGAAGTCCAGGAACACCAGGGAGTTCTGTTTCCCTGTTCTTCTTATCTCCTTCCCTTTCCTGGAAGCTCTTCATGATTCTGTAACTGAAACTGAGAAGAGGAGCCTGGACACCTAAATGCTGTCCCAAAAGGATGGACCGACTCTCCCTCGTGCTTCACCTCAGTTTCTGTCACACATCCTTTAAAAACCCCACCTAACTACCCACCAGCAGCTTGATGATACCCTGTTTGCTGAGATCTCTCTTGCTATATAGTCTCTCTCTTTCCTTTTCTCATTCTCATTCACATCTATCTATCTATCTATCTATCTATCTATCTATCTATCTATCTATCTATCTATCCACCCATTTATCCATCTACCTATCTATCCATCTAATCATTTATCTACCTCTATTATTTATCCTTATACCCTTAGTTCCCATCTATATTTTATAGTAAACTCTGTAAAACTCACACTTTGTGGTACATAAGTTTCATTCTTTAAATTCATGAGACAGTTCTCTGAAAATCACTGGGTCAGGGAAACTTTGGTAGCTGTCGATTTTTCTAGGACTGTAGTGTCCCAAATCAAGCTCACAAAGGGAAAAAATTCTATTGAACTCAAGGTCACCCTGAAATGACCTGCTTCAAAAGAATTAGACAAGTGTATTATAAACATGCACAAGATCACTGACCTATATATCTGTAACAGGGGTAAATAATCTGAATTATTTATTCAGTTAAGGACCAGACTACTGTTAAAGGAATAGAATTGCATGTAAAGTAATGGAATAATATCTGTGATATATTGTTACAATGATGAAGTCTATTAAAATTAGAAATCAGGTTGGGCAGTGCTGGCACATGCCTTTAATCCCAGCACTAGGAAGGCAGAAACATCTCTGTTAGTTCTCAACCAGCCTGGTCTACAGAGCAAGTTCTATCACATCCAAGACTACACAGCAAAACATGTCTTGAAAACCCAAACCAAACCAAACCAAACCAAATCAAACCAAACCAACAACATAGTCATGAGAACATATACCCATATTCCAAAGATGGGATTGCTGGGTGACAAAATCCTAGACCTATAATGTCCACAGCATACACTGTTTCTACATAGCTATTTAGTTTAGTGTGCAAATTAAGATTGAATTAAGATTCTGCCTCATACTTGTCCATTTCGAGTGCTCAATAGCAAGGTGCATAGCTAATGTATTGTAGAAGACAGAAAAATGTCACTATATTGGAAGAATGTCTACTGAACAGAGGATGTTTTTACTTCCTATCTTTGTCATTGTTGTCTTTTAATCATAGTTATAAATTATTTCCCTAGCCAAAATAATGATGAAATTATTTCTATGTGGGAGAGGCCTTTGCTCTTGGTATGAATTTTAGAGTGGAACAAATACATCATGTTTTACTTTGTACAGTAAACTAAGCCTCTATAGTGAGGCAACTGAACTTTTCTTTGTAAATGGCAAACTGGTCTAAAATTTATTCATCCAAAATGTCTAAAACGTCCATATTATTTCATTAACCAGAAGTTCCTTTGCCACAGTTTGCCTGGGAATACCAGTTCCACTACAAATAAGAAGGAAATGACACATCTGGTGTAGGACTGGAAGTCTGTAAGGTCCTCTAAGTGGACCATATATTGAAGGTATGTCCTGTGGCTTGGACTAGAAGGAGGGGAAAGAAACTGAGATCCAGGCAAGTCTGCCAGTCTTGTGGGCATGAGAACTTGCCTCTGAGGAGACCATGAGGAGCCAGTGACTGCTGTTCATCCTTACCTTCTTCCTTCTACTTTTGCCCCCTCTCTCCTGCTGTAAGAAGGTTAGATTGATAGATTTGATCTTCTACATGATCCATGATGACTTACCACCTAAGGCAAAGGTTCAAACCTGTGAGCTAGACACAACTGCTTACTTCATGGATGGTTTTCTCCTGTATGTACTGTAGTAATGGAAAGCTCGTTCATCTGTCAGTCAAACTGTGGTTCTCTGCCTTCTATATCTGTACATTCTGAGGACGCAGTAGGGTAGAGGAAATTTTTGTGGAGTCTTATTTTAAACATTGGAGATTTATCAGATCTCAAATAACACCAGAGGCAATAAGACTAGAGGCTCATAGAGATCTCAACTGCAAATCTCTCTCTAGTCTTCCCTTTATTGAAGGTTTCATTTTCCACTATTTCAGTTTTCTACCCCCTAAATGGAACATTCCAGAAATAAACAGCTCGTAAGTTTAAACTGCATGCTATTTGGAGCAATATCCTGTGCTATCTATCCTCACCAGGTTATGAGTTATATTTATGTCTAGTGTATCCAGAATACATATGCTAACAATCCGTCTTTCACTTGGTGGTCACCTCTTTCTGAGAATGACTGTGGTAGTGTTGAAGTTCTTGTGGATAAGCAACCTTTGTTTTGTAGCAATGGCCCCAAAGTGCAATACCTCAGTGATTCAGAAAAAAACAAATGGAGATGTTCCTCACATTCCCACAAGAAAATGTGAGCTACAGCATGATAGCCAATGCAGATGTGTTTCTAAAACTTTTGTCATGTTCTATTATTATAATTTTTCTATTTCATTATTAGTCAATGTTATCAATACCTTCTGTGTCAAGCTTGTTAGTGGACTTTGTCATGGTTTCCAACATCCTCTGAGGTCTCTGAGCAGATCCCCCATGTGTATAGGGAATTACTCTCTCTTTTCTGCCCTTTTCTTTTTTCTTCTACCTTTCTGTCTACTTACCATCTCATTTATTTTGATGTGATCATCTGGAATTTTGGCTTTTAAGACATCACTTTGCAACATTTCATTTCGAAAGATGCTTTATTACATGTAACACAAGTGTGTGTAGGTGTGTGTGCGCATGTGTGTTGTCTGTAGTTATGTGTGCAGTGTATGTGTGTACAGGGTATGTATGTAAGTGTAGGTATGCAGGTGTGTGAAGTTGTGTATATGTGTGTAGTGTATATGTGTACAGGGTGTGTGTATAAGTGTATATATGTAGGTATATGCATGTGCTTGTGTTTGTGTGTGTGTATGTGTGTGGGGTGTGCAGACTTAAATGGTAATGTGTAGGAACAGATTCTCTCCTTCCACTATGAGGGGTCCCAGGAGTCTAACTCAGGTTTGGTGATACCTGCATAACCCACTGAGCCATCTCACTGGTCTAAGATTTTTAAGAATATGAATTTTGCTTCCTTTTACAAGTGAGATCTAACCATACTAAATGTAGATTTTTGTAGGTCATCTCATTGGAACCCGAGAACAGGCCTTTGACTTCAGTTCCTGTATGTATTTCCTGGGCTGTGTACATTCTTTTTTTAAACAAATATAAGCCAATGTATTTCATCATAGCATCACTTCTATCCAATAATAAAATTGTCTTTTAACAAAGTGGAAACTTAACAAAACTGGTGGGCATCACAAGCAGCGAGTCCCGGTGCTAGGGTTAAATTTAAGTCCTCCAGCTTCAGACTCTCAGTATGTTCCTATTCTGATGCTTCCCTTTACTAGCATCTGGTCTTTTTTCTTGAGGTTTATCCTGCTGGTATTGGAACTTCATCGTGTCCTCGAAGGACAATAGACAGGGTGGGTTCCATGGGGAATAAAAGAAAATCTACTAACACCTGCGAAAATAAAGGTTCTTTCCCTTCATCTGACTCCACGGACAAGAGAGACACAGCTGATGACAACTAAGGGTTTTCTGACATCTGCTTCAGCTTCCTCGGCTCCTGCAAAGCTCAGTGCAGATGCATCTCTTAGCTGTTTCTTCAGCCTGCTCTGGTAAGGCCAGTGTGTCTCACTTAGCGTTACTTAAGTATAAAGAGAAGGAGCAGTGGCTGTGCGCATTCTTACTGCTTTCTGCTTTCTCCTACAGCCTGACCTGTGAGCACACAGCTTCTGCTGGATCTAGTTATGTAGGCATTTGGGAGATTCTATCTTCTCTCTGTTTGAATAAGGGTTGGCATCTACTCTGGAAAGGTATGGACTTGCCCAAAGAACTGAACTACCCCTCAAGAGAGAGATCTGATTTGATAATCGTCTTCTGTTTCCATTTGGACTACCGTTAGTTCACTAGGTCCATAAGCTGAGGGTCCTTCCTCGGAGTGGTTCATTGTTCCTATGGCTTGTAACATATGTGCTTTGAAGACCTTTACTTAGAACCTGTCTGTGCAGTGTCACAAGTTGGCATAGCTATGTGATTAATACATTGTACCGTTTAAGGACTTTCACCTCATGGATCAGCTTCTCACCCAGTCTGTACTTTATTGAAAGACTTGAGTCATGGAGGTCTTTGTTATTATTGGAGTTGCTGATCAGAGGTGTATGTACCCCTGTGAATCACTTAAGATACTGGCATGCCTATAAGGAAGTGAGTTATGTTTTCATAAAGGGATGCTTAGAAGTCTTTGTAAGTCATTGCTACTAGAGAAGAATGTTTTGTGCAATCACTGCCTGAAACATAGTTTAAAATCCTCCAAAGCCATTCCTTTCAGCAATTCTGCTTAGCAGCCTTTTTTTTGGTGGGGGGTGGGGTGGGGGGTGGGGTTAGGGGCTGCTGTCTGTGTTAGTCTTCAAAAGTTTAACTTGTTAGACACACAGAGTTCTTTCTTTACATTCCCAGTATTAAGAAGCAGGGAAAGCTGAACCTGATGGTGCTTCCTGCAATAGCAACTCCTTAGGAGGTTAAGTTCTGTTAAGGCCTGCCTGGGCTTCGTAGAGAATACTGGGCTAGCCTGGGCAACGTAGTAAGACACAGTCTTCAAATAAAGCAAACAACAAAAACAGAAAAAAAAAAAAAGTGTGAAGCTGCAGCTCAGAGGCAGAGCAGTTCCCAGCACTTGTGAGGCATTAGGATTCCTCATTCTCCAGTATCTCAAAAAACAAGCAAACAAACAAACAAAAAAACTGAATCTGTTCAACTCAAAGCATATGTGCAAGCAAGAAATATTTCCCTAAGCCAAAAACTGCTTACAAAAGAACTTTTTTTTTAAAAAAAAAAAAAGTGTGTAAAACATCATGGCTTCTTCCAGGCCTGCTGCCTCCTGTGTACTGGTAATGGGAAGGCCCAAGCAACACTGTTTTATAGGTAGCTTCTCTAGCATGTCATCACATGAATTGAAGATTCATATCAGATTCTATATGTCCTATGATGTATAATTAGGGTGTGTGACTTTCATTGGCCTTGGAACTGAAAATCCATTCCCTAATAAAGGAGTAATTATTACTACATGGTGGAGTATTTATCTTTTAAAAATAAGTTAAGTATAGCTTTTATTTTTAGAGATACCTAATCTAAATGGAATTATTGTTTTGCATCCTTCAGAGACATTTAGAGAAGTAGTATGACAATCCTCATTTTATAAATTAAAAAAGAAAGAAAAGAAGAAGAAGAGGAGAGGAAGAAGAGGAAGAGGAAGAAGGAGGAGTATCTGATGCAGGGAAGTGACTTGAGCAACTCTCAGAGACAGGGTGGTTAAGGCAAGCCTGGCTTGCAGTTACATGCGTCCTGGCTTTTAAGTCTCTACTGCCCCCTTTAAAATTGAAGGAAAAGAGACTTGAAGCAAACCTCTAGGACTGCCTTTGAATGAAGAGTTTGCAGGGTAAGGTTGAAGTGGCCCTCCGGCCCTCCAGCGTTAGTGACTGAAAGTCTTGCAAGTCCTCTTTTAGTCCTGCAAGAGAATTCAGCCTGCAGGCTTTACACTGAGGAACATTCCCAAGGCTTGGGCTCCCTGCTCCTCCGAAATCTTGGATAGTGTAAAGAACTAAAGGGGAAGAATTCTGAAGACAACTGACTGGACAAAGACTGTTTTGTTTAAGACCCACTGCTGACCTCTGATTTCTTTCTCAGGGACAGCTTTTGCCAGTCGACCGCGGGGACACCGGGGCTTGTGATCTGAAGAAGCAGGATTTCAGGAACACCTGTTAAGGACTTTGCTGCTCCCGGACTCCCAGGCTCTGGACTTGTGTTACCGCAGTTCCTGTGCCCGGCTGTTTAGCAGGGCGTGCTGGCTGTCTGTCCTTGGGATCCAGCTCCTGCGAGGAGCTGGCTCTCCGCCTTTGCTTCTACACGAGGAAACTCGCAGCCCAGAGTGGGATCTCCCCGTCTCCCGAGGCATTGAGGTGCGGAACCTCTCTCCAGCCCAACACTCGCAAGCCCTGGATGTCTACCCCCTGTTCACACAGCGAGTGACCACTCCCTCCCTGTTCGCCCCTGCCCCTCACTTTCCTTTGCAGATTAGATGAACCCCTAAGTGAAGAGTAGCCTCTGCAGGGAGTGGTGGTGCCGCGAGATGGGTCGTTACGCTGCATAGAGTGCAACAGAGGTTGGAGGACACTATTCTCCAATCTCTGGCCACCGGGAACTTATCTGCCTCACTCCCTTGCTCCGCAGTCCCTGGTATCTGTGTCCTTTCCTTCCAGGACGGGGTTCATCTCCACCTCTATCTCAGACCCTCCTCCTCCCTCCCCACCCTCTCCTACCAGGGGCTCTGCGCGGTGCAGTGCAGGATCCTTGA
Organism: Arvicanthis niloticus; assembly: GCF_011762505.2. Taxonomy (NCBI): domain Eukaryota; kingdom Metazoa; phylum Chordata; class Mammalia; order Rodentia; family Muridae; genus Arvicanthis; species Arvicanthis niloticus. Next base: position 62,244,790 of record NC_047661.1, on the reverse strand, counting down.
TCGAGTGGCCTTAGAGGTCCACGGAGAATCCCAGCGGGGACATCATTGCAGCGGCTCCGCTTTGCCGCCCCTGCTCCTGCTCCTGCTGCTGCTGGCTCAAGCTGTCCCACACCGAATCTGACCTGCTTTGGGTGCCTCCCTGGACTGTCTCAGGACTGGCTACCTACATAATCCTTTGGTTGCACATTCCTGGATTCCTCATCTGAGAAGAAACGCCAAAGGCCAACGCAGTAAGTAAATTCAAACTCCTGTTTTCCTTCTGAGATCATGAACAGCCCTAAAGGAGCCCTGGGTCCTGTTGGGGGATAAGGGGGAATGGGGAGGTGTTTCTAAGAGGAGCCTCCCACCCCCTCCAGGCATTAAGTGGAAGGGAACTAGGTGGGTTAGTACCACTTCGATTTTCTTCTTTTGCTGGACTTTTCTTTTCTGCTGAAGGTTCCTTGATGGAGCGCTACAGTATGAGACAGTGAGATACGATTCTGCCCACTCTTTAAAACTCAAGCACTTTCTAACGTGCAAGCTCATGCAAGGTTTTCTAAAGCTGTTCAAAACTAGAGATTTATTTAGGCTTCCATTCATTTTCCCAGGATAGGATTACCTACTAGTAGAAGTCTATGGTTGTGTGGCAGGAGGTGACAGTAATATTTAAATGCCTTTCTTAGTAGAGTCTAGTCATTAAAATCTCAGTGTCATGCAAGAGACAACACTACTGTCATAGACAGGAAGCACAAATACAGGAAAGAGAAGCATTCGCTGACTTTTTAAATGACCCATCCATCTCTACTTAGGCAAATAATCACACCTCATATGTAGCTTTGTTAAAGTCCTGTCTCCCCTCACAGAAGACCCAACAGGTGTAGGCAACTATAGTTTGTAGCACAGTGCTTGGGATTTTCCCTGGGGAAACAGTCCTGGAAGGAAGGCTCCTTAGGATGTCAGGCTTTGCCCACCTGGAGTGATTCTGTTGCAGAAATAACTTGCAAACCCAGAGGTTTCAGCATGTAGCCAAAGCAGGAGAAGCTCTCCGACTTATTAAAGAAAGCACCTAGAGCTTCAGAAAGAAAAAAGTCATTTCCCTTTCTACAGTTAAGTGCTTCTATAACAAATTCAGTAGAGGTGCACCTGTTCAAGAAAACAGCACTATTCACAGTTTTGAATTTCCTGAATAACCCAAATGTCTCATTTTGCCTTTTTATTTTTTTTCAAGAAAAGGCTCTCCCCTTGCCTCTTGCTGGCTTGATTGGGGGCCTCTGGAGTGTCACACATGGCAGTATCTACCCTCTGGTTCTCTTTTACTCTTCTGCTTTTCCAGAAGTGCTGTTGAGAATGATGCATTCTGTGTTCTAGGTAGTGCTTTGCCCCAGCCCAGGGCTAGTACTGTGCCTACGTGCAGACTATCGTGTTCACAGACTAATAGCTTGCAGATCAATAACCATTCCTGCAGAGGAACCATAGGACTCCAATAAAAAGGACTTCAGAGTGAAGAAAATGTGATTGAAAAGAAAAGAAGGAAATAGTCAATAAATCAAATGTGCTTCTCTTCCCAGTGCCCTTAAATCTGCTGCTTACACTCAGTTTGTTTGTGCAACCTTCAAACTCCAGCTTTTGGAAGTCTGCTCAACTCCGGTTGGCATGGATGGCCTGAGTAACTGCTCCACAAAGTCAGTCTCATAGCCTAGGAAAAATGTACAGCCAATCAAATGGGCCAAGGTTCAAATGGCATGTTTCCATAATGCATGGTATGGCTGGCATCCCTGGAAAGTTCTGTTTGAAGTCTATGTTGACCTGTGTAGAATGCACCAGTATAGCAACAAAGGACAGCACACACAAAGTTCCCAGGCCCCCTAGGAGCCTAGGTGTGTGTGTGTGTGTGTGTATGTGTGTGTGTGTGTGTGTGTGTGTGTGAGAGAGAGAGAGAGAGAGAGAGAGAGAGAGAGAGAGAGAGAGAAAGAGAGAGAGAGAGTAAGAGTAGCAGGGGGAGAGAGAAATAGATACGAGCACTTGAGAGATAAAATTCTACGTGGCGGAGTATACTGACAGGCAATTTCAGAGGTTGTAATCAGAAATGGAATTAATAAGGTCTTAGGTCAAACTTCTTGTAGAAGCAAGTAGCAATCTAAGAACAAGCAAAGAAACCCGAGGCTGCTGTAGCACAGCAAGGCATCCTGTGTGTTGCTACATTCAGTCAAGGAGGGGATTGAAATTATACTTTGTATTTAAAAGGTGGCAGTAATTGTTAGCAAAATTGTATTCTTGTTTAGCTTTGTATTGCTTTTGTCCAGTTATTGAGGGGCTTTACTCTGCTAGATGGTGCACTGTGAGATTAAACTATAGATCTTTAAAGAGATTGCTGTCCTGGGTCAGTTAATTGGAACAGTCACTCTGTGATCTGTGTTGTGGGCAATGATTGAAGCGAGAATGAGCCTTCTGGATGACCAGGAGAATGACAGAGTCCTCAGTTCACCACATAGGGAAGCCTGAGGTGTTGTCTATTTGGTAGTTATTCAGTACGGCAGAGCAGCAGATGTATATTGGGATGTCATCAGGACAGAGCGTTTGCAGGAATGGTGTCAAGTCTTAAATGCCGTACTAAGGCACCGAGATTTATTTTAATGAGAAAACAGATTAAAATGTGTTTTGAGCAGATCATGAAACAAAAATATTCCATTCAAGGATGTAGAAGAGAAGGAGTCCATGTACAGAAATGATTATGAAAGAGGTGGGGGATGAAGATTGGAAGTTAGGCCAATTTGAGATTGCAAGAATAATACCTTAAACCTAAGGGACATGGAGAAGAGACAGTGTGACAAAGGCCCTTGAAACTCCTCCATCCACAGGAAACTGTCACAAGGGGTCTACGCTGTAGAAATCGAGGCTGCAGAAGAGCTGCGGAGGCACTCACTACCCAGGACACAGAGAGAGGAAGGAGCAAGCCTCGGTTTCTTCCTTCTGCCTGCTTTCTATCCATGCAGCTTTTTTAAAAAAAAATTATTTATATGTGTATAGTGAGTGTGTGTGTGTGTGTGTAAGTGTATGTGTATATTGTATGTGTGCATGCATGTTCATACATATAAGTGTGTGCTAGTACAGGTGTGATGTATGTGTGTATGTGTATTGTGCAAGTGTGGTAGGTGTATAGGGTATGTATGTATATATGTATGTATGTATGTATGTGTAGAGTATATATGAATGTGTGTATAGGGCATATATAATGTGTACTTAGGGTATGTATGTATGTATTATGCATCCATGTGTATGAGTACAGGTATGACATAGCATACATACAGGTGTGAGGACACAACCTCAGGCCTAGGGTTTTTACTTTCCACCTTGATTCTTTTGGAGACAGGGTCTCTACATCCACCAGGATGCCTGACCCACAGGCTTCTGAGAATTCCCCTGTCTTGCAAAGGAGCTGCATTATAGCTATGCATTAAGCTTCCAGCTTTACATGGGCTATTTTCATATCTCCACTTGTGTGGCTAGCTCGTTATTCACTGAGCCAGCTCCCCTCATGTCTCCTGCTTTTTAATTCCCCAAGTACCTTCCATTGATTCAACCCAACCAGGATCCTGATAAAGTGGGAGCCCGAACGTGAGGGAGAGCTCTGTGCAGCTCAGTGGCACAGAGTAGAACACAGGCAGTAAAGGTGGGAAGTGGAGCAGGGGCAATGGGGCCACCCAGCCTTATCTGTGAGCTCAGTAAGCATGACTCATCTATAAATGGTAGTAGATGGCATTATGATAGGTTAAAAAGTTCATTAAAAGATCTTATGAATAACTACAGAAGTCTTTTGTGAGTGTATTCACTAGGCATCAGCACTAGTGTATTGAATACGGGCATTTTTACACCCTTAACTGAATTTGCAGTAAAAGCAAATATATTACTGTAAGCAGTCTAGTACAGAAATGTCCTGCTGTCTTAACACCCAGCAGGATTATCCCTTTGGGATACAGATTTGCAAAGGCTTGTTGAAAGTGTGTTCCAGTACCACCATGGTGAATTGCTCATGGCTTTACCTGTTGGGCTAATGAATTGTTGGATAAAAGCAGCAGAAAGGAGAGGAAGGAAAATTAGAAATAAGATGAGTGGTGTTAAAAAAAAAATAATGATGATTAGGAACTGTGCCAAACAAACAAAACCAATGCAGTAGAATGGATGATACGAGACAGGTGGGAGAGAGGGAGCCAGCCTAGTTGGGGGATCTGTTTTCTTTTATTCTCTTATATTTTGTTGTGTCATAGTCATTACACTTTAACATCAATCTTCTGAAATATCTCTAATCACTTCAGCATTTCTAATAGAAAACTGGTTCTTACATATTTCATATCAACTAATTTTTCTCAGAAATTTTATTGACTCGATTATTTATTTACCTTACATCTGGATCACAGATTCCTCTCCTTTGTCTCCTCCCAGTCCCCAGCTCTCACCTCACACCCCACCTACCCCTTCTCCCCAGAAAAGGTGAAGCCTCCTATGGACATCAACCAGCCCAGCCATATCTAGCTTCTTCAAGACTAGGAATATCCTTGTCAACTGAGTCTGCACAAGACAGCTCCACTTATGGGAAAGGGATCCAAAGGCAGTCAATGTAGTCAGAGACAGCCCCCCCCCCCCCGTTCCCACTTTAGTAGTCTCATATAAACCCAGCTTTACAGCTGTTATACAAGTGTGGAGGGCCTAGATCTGTCCCATGCATGCTCTCTGGTTGGCGATTTAGTCTTTCTGAGCCCCAAGGCATCTAGGTTAGTTGACTCTAAGTTTTTTTTTGTGTTGTCCTTGAGACCCCTGGCTCCCTCAATGCTTCATTCCCCTTTTCCACAGGATTCCCCATGCTCCCTTCAATACTTGGCTGTAAGTCTGTTGCTTCCAACAGTTGCTGAGTGAAGCCCCTCTGACTACATTTATGCTAGTCTGCAAGTATAGAAGAATATTATCAATGGTGTCGGGGTGGGCTCCTTCTCATGGCATGGGTCTCAACCTGGTCTAGTCATTGGTTGGCTCTTCCAATAAACTCTTCGATGTCACCCACCACTGCAAAGGCAGGGATCGTGTAAGCATCGGAGGGCTCAAGAAAACAAGATAGCCTAGAATGCTTATCTCTTTTTTAAGCTTTTAGGGCTTTAATTAATTTATTGGGTGCAGCAGTTCACACAGGTAGGGAAATTCAGCAGTGCACGGCAGGAGAGAAAGAAAGGTGTCCAAACTTCTCTATTTAGAATTTAGGGGGTAAGTTTAAACTTGGGCATATTTTTAATGCAGTGCCTTTGTAGTAGTCTGCTCTATGTTGTGTGGGAAGTTGCTTTCAAACCATTAAACAAGCAACACGTCTGCACAGGGTTCCATTTTAAACATCAGCTGGCCTAGCAAAAATTCAAAAGAACAGTGTGCTTGTAATGCTAGCGTTCACACACACACACACACACACACACACACACACACACACACACACACGGGGGGCAGGCTTATGTGCACAAGAAGTGAAAGGAAAAAGAACTGTGTGAGATTCTAGTTGTTTTGCCTTATTTTAGTCTCCCAAAGATCAGGTGCTCAGCCCAGGCAGATATCTACCCCTTTGTTATATCTTGGGCTGCTGTATATTTACACATTTCAAACAATTAAGTGGGTGACACTTTCCTTTAAGTTAATTTGTTGACTTCATAGCAACTATAAAATTGATAAACTTTATTGCATTCATTCCTTTTGCATTAAAATGGAATTTATTTGATCTCATTCATTGTGGAACTGGTTCTCTCTGATAGAAAAAAATGTGTTCTTGTCACCATCATGGATATTTTGAATTCCTGATTTTGTCCATCCCTAGTTGTTAATAGACTTGTGTAAAGGATTTGCTTTATCAAGCTTTTACGAGATCTACGGTGTGATGAATCAGAACATAGCTCTCTGGGGGAGCTCAGTCTAAACTGAATCAATCCCTTTAGAATGGTTCTCTGTTTCACTAACTTTTTTTTTTTTTTAATGTCATTTTTATTATAGATTCTTGTGCTACTTACAGGCCAAGTGAAAGTGAAGTGGTTCTGAAGATGGGCCCAGTAGGTATAGAGGCAGATGAAAATCAAACTGCAGAAGTGAAGGTGGAGCCCTATGGGCTGGGGCACACCACTCCTAGAGGTGAGCTGCCCCCTGATCCAGAGCCGGAGCTCATAGACAGCACCAAACTGGTTGAGGTGCAGGTGGTCCTCATACTGGCCTATTGCTCCATCATCTTGCTGGGGGTAGTTGGCAACTCCCTGGTCATCCATGTGGTGATCAAATTCAAGAGCATGCGCACAGTAACCAACTTTTTTATTGCCAACCTGGCTGTGGCGGATCTTTTGGTAAACACCCTGTGCCTGCCATTCACTCTTACCTATACCTTGATGGGGGAGTGGAAAATGGGTCCGGTCTTGTGCCATTTGGTACCCTATGCCCAGGGTCTGGCAGTACAAGTGTCCACAATAACGTTGACAGTCATTGCTCTGGACCGCCATCGTTGCATTGTCTACCACCTGGAGAGCAAGATCTCCAAGGGAATCAGCTTCCTGATTATCGGCCTGGCCTGGGGCATCAGTGCTCTGCTGGCAAGTCCCCTGGCCATCTTCCGGGAGTACTCCCTGATTGAGATCATTCCTGACTTTGAGATTGTGGCATGTACTGAGAAGTGGCCTGGGGAGGAGAAGAGTGTTTATGGCACAGTCTACAGCCTTTCCACCCTGCTCATCCTCTACGTTCTGCCTCTGGGCATCATATCTTTCTCCTACACGCGTATCTGGAGTAAGCTGAAGAACCACATCAGTCCTGGAGCTGCAAGTGACCATTACCATCAGCGAAGGCACAAAACAACCAAAATGCTGGTGTGCGTGGTGGTGGTGTTTGCAGTCAGCTGGCTGCCCCTCCACGCCTTCCAACTTGCTGTGGACATCGACAGCCACGTCCTGGACCTGAAGGAGTACAAACTCATCTTCACCGTGTTCCACATTATTGCCATGTGCTCCACCTTTGCCAACCCCCTTCTGTATGGTTGGATGAACAGCAACTACAGGAAAGCTTTTCTCTCAGCCTTCCGCTGTGAGCAGAGGTTGGATGCCATTCACTCAGAGGTGTCGATGACCTTCAAGGCTAAAAAGAACCTGGAAGTCAAAAAGAACAATGGCCCGACTGACTCTTTTTCGGAGGCTACCAATGTGTAAGAAGGCAGGTGTGAAAGCACATGGGTGAATTGTGACCAGAGCTGCCAACCTAGTTAGGGAAGGTTTTCTGGCCGGTGCATGCAGACCTCCCATTGCATTGACTCAAAAGCAACAGAATGGAAGCCCCAGCGGTATTATTTCTGGGAAACTGGCTGGCAGAATGAGGTGAAGATAAACAGATTGCCGTGGCTCAACGTTCTGCTTACCGATGCTTGGATGGTAGGTTGAATTATGAGTAGACGAGAGAAGGAAATCCGAAGAAGGAATTGGTATCAGTTCAGCGTGGTTAAAAGGGAGAAGTAAGCATTAACTCTGAAAGCACAGTAGGATCTGCATCAGGGATGCTGCAGACTCTGTGGGCTCTCTCATCACTTGATGTAAAGCTGCAGAACAACTCAGATTTCCCTCGGGAGCCACAGGCTCTCTGTGAGGGTGTTTTGCTTTTATTGTCCTTCCTAAGATGAAACCTAAATGAGAATGCTATAGGTAAACATGGCTTGTTGACTAAGGCGGTGACTTCAAGACAACTTCAAGAGAATAAACACATTTGCTATGCCAGTCATACTTTGGCAATGATGGGAGAGATTCTTATATACTCAGTGAGCAATTAGTTGTTCTTAAAATCAAATGTAACTGTTGGAAGTTTGTGTTTTAGTTCAGAATCAAAATCTGAAATTATCAGACTGAAAAGCAAATGTAAACTATTGTTTTATTTCTTGTTTTGAGACATTCCTGCTTTATGCAGAGATTGTTTAGATGACAAGTAAACAACTCAGTTCTTTTGTTTATCGATAATTGTTAAAGTCTTTTGGAACGATACAACTTCTGTTACCATTTCTGCATGGGAGCAAAGTTCACACTAAAAATTAAATCAGACTAAAACGTAATTTTGTAACAATTTGAGTTTAGTTGTAAAAAACTCACCCCTTCCCCACCACAGCTCTATGTTTACAGACATTGTAGAATTATCTTCTTTGGAGTTCATCTTCAGTAGACAAATTTATATTAAGTAAAAATATAATTTCATTAAGGTGAACCCATTTGGTAAGAAATTTCAAAAACTGAGTTTATTCTACTTTGCAAATCTTGGTTTTCAATAAATTTCACATAAGTTTTCTCTGTTTAAAATTAGTATATTTTTGGTAACGTATATATAATATATCCAAAAACAAAACATATATACAAAACAAAAACATATCTATAAATAGGGGATCATTAGCAATTTTCATTTTATGGATATAGCTTTTATTTCAAAGGTAACCAACCAAAGATAATTAAAACTCTATTTTGTTCACACAGAAAAGTAAGAAAATGAGATGTTAAACTAGTTGCACTTCTCTGAATGCTGATGTTTCAATGTGGGAATATTTTTGTAAATATGGCAGAATCTGGGAGTATATTCCTCACGTTTTAGAAATATTCAATGTGGTCTTGTACTTAGTTATGATATTAATTTTGTGTATATATTTAAAACTCAGACTCTGTTATTAAATTTCTTTCAGTGTGGAATTAAAAGACTGGTCTCAAAGTGAACTGTTCTGAATACTAAAAAGGAACAAAACAACAGAAGTAAAACTAGAAGTAAGGAGGACTAGAGAGTCAACCTAATACATGGCTGTCTGAAGTGTATCATATAACTATAAAATATATTCTTTTCTGTTGGACTCTGCACAGTCATCTGAAGATAAGCTTTTTACTTTTTATGCATAAGTTACTTTGCTTAAATTGTTAATAGAAGGTTGTTGTGAAGTCTTTATGGCCCTTGCAGATTTCCAATCCTATAAAAAAACCTGTATGTTACTGTGACTCTGACTGTGATGGTAAATTATTGGAATCCAATTAGTGATTCAATTAACATATTTCTGATAGAGTTTATATGTCAACTCAGTAATAAAATATCTTTTATGTGTTGGTTTTAATGTTAAAATAAAGAGAATTTGAGGAATTGTGTAGTGTTTCCATGAAGCTCTTGCTCTGCCCTTTGGCTGAAACTGAGTCCCTCCACTACGCTGTGAGAACCCTTGTGAGTTCCTGTGAGTGCTCTGTGAGAACGTGTCACTCTTCACCTTCTGCCCAGATCTTTCTCTTGAATGTCAAGCCTGTATCTCCATCAACTGATGAGACATGTCTTTATTGACCCCACCAACAGACATACAGTGTGCCCTAAGGAGAACCTGCCAGTTAAGTACAAATGTCCTGATCCCACTTCTAGCTTGTCACCAGTCTACTGTACACTATTTCCCAAGACTTTACTCTCTGAGCCAGCCCCAATATTCCTTTTCTCTTTACCCATATTTAGTCAAGTCCTGCCATTTTAATATGATTACTAGCTGTCTCTTGAATCAATTCACTTTTCTCATCCTGTCATACATGCTATGGCTGTTTCCCAGGCCTGCAGTAACTCTTATGTAGGTTAATATAGTCGACTCCTTTTTGTACTCTCTGAATCTTGTCCTTTTCACATACAATCCAATATTTATCTACTAACCAAAGCAGTTTAAAAATAAAAGAACCTCAGGTTTTATTAAGTCATTTTTCTGATTAAAAGTCTTCAGTTGTATCCTCATAAATCTTATTTTAATCTTATTTACATCTTATTGAGAATAATTTTAATGACTTGAAAGGCTGTTAAACATCTCAACTGAGATTCTCTAGAAGATAGAACCAATAGAACCCATATATAATTGTATGAGGAGATTTATTAGAATGTGTCACATGATCAGAGGCTAGACCACCTTGTGGTGGTCATCTGCAGAGTGAGGATCCAGGGAAGCCAGTTACTGCTTGGTTCAAAAACTAAAATCTCTGTGACAGGAGTAATAATTGATAATATAGCCCCAGTGTGATTCTGATGGGCTGGAAGGTCCCTGGAGAGTCCCTGATGTTAGGCCACACTGAATGGCTGATGAACATGGAGTCCCGAGTCCCTGGGTGATAACAACAGCTGTAGATGAACTCACTGAGGAAGACTGAATCTTGTACATACTGGCTGGCTTTCTCTTCCATTTTTATTTCCTCTGAGCCTCTGACCTCTTGGGTGGTGCTGCTCAAGTCTCCTCTCAGTTAATCCTCTCTGAAAATGCCCTCACAGACACAAAGATCTCCCCATATCTCTTAATCTCATCCAGTAGTCAATCAAGGCTGATGTTTGCAGCACCTGCTTGTGTCTGTCTGACCTTATGCAAATTCTTTTTGTCCAGCTGCTAGAGTTTGAGGACCCTGAACAGGTGTCGTCTTAATCATGTGGAATTGCAGTACTTGTGGTTCTGTCATCAAATTGATATTCAATAAATATTAATGAATGAGATTCCTCAAGGAAACTGGAGTGGTTTTTTGTTGTTGTTGTTGTTGTTGAGACAAGATCTCTCTCCTGTAGCTAGGCTGGCCTTGGATTTAATAAGGAGCTGAGAATGACCTTGAACTCTTGACCTTCTTGAACTTTTACCTCCTAAGTGCTCAGTTACACCTGTGTTCCACTCAATGATGCTTGAAAGTCATGTTTGGAGTAAATATTAAAGCCAGTGTTTGAAGCTAGATCCATGAAGTAATAAACCATAACTTTGCCCATTTTGCCATATTCCATCTAGAAAAACAGGTTTCCAGAAATCTAAAAATGATGTTTCCCTGTACAGGGCAGCATCAGGGTTTGCTGTTTCCCTGTCTTGTCTTATTAAAATGATAAATTAGTGGTTTTTAAACTGTGCATTAAATCTAGTATATTTCACATGCTAGGCAAGTGCTATTTTCTTTTAAAGCCACGATACTTCAGCAGTGACATACTTAGATAAGACCGTGCTGGAAAATGTGTTGGGAAAATGAAGAATAAAATGGAGGTGATGGCTTGCTATCTCTTACAGTAATATCAACCTGTTCATAAGAGCTATGGGGGACACTTGGTTTTCACTGGCTAAGAGCCCCATGTATGTCAGGAAGCAACAGATAACAGAGGAAATATACCTATTCCTGAGGGAGTTGAACACAGAAGAGGCAATAATTGATGCCTAGCTCACTGGATCTGCCAGGACTGTGTACACTGGAGAATTAAGAAAGAAATTAATTCAGTATGGACCTCTGGACTGATGTGGGGCTTTAGTGGCTTTTCTAAAGACCATGATGAGATACAATTTTCATGAGCTAGGAGGGACTGAGAGGACAAAGCAGACAAAAGATGTGTCCAAATCCCTAGAAAAAAAAATGCAGCATGACTTGTGTCAGCTTGGACTTCCTAAGAGGGATATGAATGTGTATGTATATTCTGGGGGGACAGAAAGTCAAATACTATACTTCTGAAGTTCTAAAAGGATTTAAAGCCCAAACATAAATGATTAAGTATACAATGAAAACAATAAAACGTTGTTCTAGGGCTTGGGAGTTATTCTGGAATATTCAGTGTACATCCTTGTCTTGTCAGAAGGCATACTGTAGATGGAGATTGATTGCCAATATGGCCATGCTTAACTGATACAACAACAAGGACCACAGTGCTGGCTAAGAATGTATTAGATCTATCTAGCTCCAGAGGCAGGCAGAGTAGGCTACAGTCTTTAGGCTTGAGACAGGACAAGAATTGCCAGCAAACTCTGATGAAACAACTGGCTGGGTAGACGTACAGTGGCTCCATGGTAGCAGCAGGGGTCCAACATGAGAAAGAGAAAATGTTGCATGCACACACAGACACACACACACACAGAGAGAGAGAGAGAGAGAGAGAGAGAGAGAGAGAGAGAGAGAGAGAGAGAGAGAGAGACTGTGGATTATGGAGGACTGGCTAGGGTAGTTTCTATTAGTGTTATTGAATCCCAATATTACTCCTCTTTTGTATGTGTTGGAGAAGGTAGTATGTACTTGTATATGTTTTTCCAGCTATATGGGAGCATGTATGCATATTAATGTAGATGAGAGAGGTCAACTTTGGGTGTCTTTCTTGAGGAGCCATATACCTTTTCTTTTGAGACAAGGTCTCTCACTAAGATCTGCAGTTTATTAAGTAGACTAGGCTGGCTCACAAGTAAACCTTAGAAATCCTTTGATATCTGCCTCAACAGCTCTGGTATTAAAGTATCACAAGCTTTAGCACACAGCTTTTTAACATGGGTTTTGGGGAATTGCTCTCTGATGCTCATGCTAGTTCTTTGCTAACATAGCCATGCTACATGGGGACATGTAGCAATTACTGCCTTTCTTTTTCTTAATAGATTATTATTTTGTTTGCATGAGTGTTTGCAGGTATGTACATTTATCATGTGCATGTGTGGTGCCATGAAGGTCAAAAGAAGGTCTGGGTGATATGAACCTGGAGCCAGAGTTATAGATGGTTGTCAATAATTATGTGGATGCTATCAACTGAACATGGGTCCTATAGAAGAGCAGTAAGTGTTCTTAACCTTTAGGTCATCTGTATAGACCCACAATATTTCTTTTTTAAAATAAGATTGATAAGTGATAAGTTTCCATATAATAACAAAACTTGCAAACATTTCTTTGTTAGTATCTCCAAGTCCAATTGGCAGTTACGTAAGATGGATGATGAATGCCATCAGAGATCCTGTTCTCTGTGCTGAAATGTTTCATTACATGATGCTAATATTTGAGTATCTTATAGATTTTTCTAAAGTGTCTGGAATAACACTACAGAGCACAGTTCAATTTTGAAAGGGGGAAATAAAAGAGTTTCAGTGAAAGATTCTATGTAAGTGAGAAAAGACTTTGCTATTGAATGAAAATTCTAGGGGCAAGGGTGGAAACTGCTTTGTTAATTGTTAAGCAGGAAGGCTTTTGGGATTCCACAAATCATAAAGACTATTTACACCATTGTCATTTGCATGCTTGAAACAAACAGCAAGCCTTTATTACTAAAGAGATATTAGCACACACATATCATGCACAGAGATATTGGGCTAAGGCTGACTTGAGGATTTCTCTCTGATCGATATTTTTCATGGTGCCAAAAGGCACTATTCTTTTTGATGGGGAATAATTGTCATAGACAGTTATGATAAGTTTTGGATCCTGCAAAACATGCAACCAGAATGACAGGTAGGATATGTTTACTAGTGACACAACTATTACAGGCACAACTGACTAATTTCTGATTGGGTTTAAGTCTCACTCTACAGTAAAGAATTTATATTCGATACTCTCTTCCAAACAAAAGCCAATGATTAGGGAGGTCATAAGCTCTAGTGGGAAAAACAGAAATACTAAAGGAAGGGCTAAAGTGTTGTATACATATATCCCGTGAAACATTCCCACCTGGGGATAGTTTTATCACACTCAGAAATGTATTAAAACATGCAAAGCCCAGGAAGCAAATAAAACTTATAGGGCTCAGGAAGCTCCAGAAAATTACAAGACTCACAAGATCCCTCCTAATGATGATGCAAATGTCTTAGTTTGCTTTCTCTTGCTGAGATAAAGACCATGATCAAGAGCAACTTGGGGAGGAAAGAGTTTCTTTTATCTTATAACTCATAATCCATCATGAAGGGACTGGGCAGGAACTCAAGGCAGGAGCCTGCAGTAGGAACTGAAGCAGAGAATGTAGAATAATACTGCTCGCTAGCTTGCTCTACATGGCTTGCCTAGTCTGCTTTTTTATATCATATGGGACCATTTTCATCAGTGGCCTGGGCCCTCCTGAGTCAATCATTCATCAAGAAAGTGACTACAAACTTGCATACAGATGATCTGATGATAAAGCCATTTTCTTAATTGTGATTCCTCTTCCCAGATAACTCTAGCTTGGCTTAAATTGACCAGCAAACAATAGAATAGAGTGCAATAACAACTGAGGAAGAGAGAAGACTATTCTACTGCTGATCTCCCCCAAACTCTGTGATTCCAATTTCAGGGCACCTTGCTGGTGCAGGGTTTTCAGTGACATGAGCATCTTTACATAATCCATGCTCCAGTAAGTATCTCCATCCACACTTCTGTGAGTAGCCCCAATAAAGCTTGTTCCTTAAGCTAGGCTTGAGTAGAATTAGTCCTTTGGTCTGTTATTAGTGTCTTGGCTGTGCTGTAAAGATACTTTTTAAATGTCTCCTCAGGAAAAGTCACACAATATACACAAAGGTGGGGATTTTATTAAACAAAAGATGAATAAAAGTTGATTTGAAGGAATTATAAGTTTGAATTATTGGACTATCCAGACCCCCCAAGTCCTTAGGGAGTTGGAGGAGTTCATAGCATTAGAAGCCAGAAAGTTGTGACTGGAGAGATGGCTCAGCAGTTAACAGCACTGACTGCTCTTCCAGAGGTTTTGAGTTCAATTCCCAGCAACCACATGGTGGCTCACAACCATCTGTAATGGGATCCGATGCCCTCTTCTGGTGTGTCTAAAGACAGCTATAATGTATCCATATACATCAGATAAATAGATAATTCTTTAAGAAAAAACAAAGAAAATATAAGACAGAAGTTAAAACAATTTACACTGTTACCTATAATTCTAATTCTTTCTGGCCAATAACACAATAATGTCACTGAACAGATGTATAAAAGGCTCACTCCAGAATCTAATCCTTTGTAATTAAAGCATTGGCATATTTCAACACTCCATCAAATCATTTGCAAAGCAGTGTGTAGCTTCTCATAATACAGGAAAGTGCTGTGTTATCTTCATAAAACTAAGTGAAAACAACATACTAACCACTACTTTCTTTAGTCTTTGAATTTTTATAGAAAGTAATATAAATTATATAAGAATAAGGAATTACATATGTGCACATACACACATATTCCAAAATGTGCTCTGTCACCCAATGCCAGAGTATCTGTACATAGAGCATTCAACATCCAAAGGTAGGAATGAATCTTTTCCAAATGACGTGCCTACCTCCATCATTGTCCTTAAAGGAGCAACTGTCTGTAGTCTGTTCATTGTTGGAAGGTGGAGAAAAATGACTATACTTTGGAATATGAACAAAATAATCTGAATATGTAGAGTTTAAACATGTTTCTTGGTGGCAGTAGCTTATTTAATTTAGTCAGTTGGTAATAAAGGGTGACAGCTAGCTATCAAGCTTGTACTTCTACTTAGAAATAAATCATATTTATTAGGCTAGAAGAAGCTATGACTTCACTCTGAAGACATGTCTGATCTGGGAGGAGCACCTACTATTCAATCAACCATTTCTGTTCTGCAGTCTAATGTAGTAAGAAGTAGAAATAAAAGACATATGTAGGCATATACTTAGGGCTATGAGTGCTAAAAATATGATGTATATTAAAATGGAATCAGATGGCATTAGTCAAAACAGTCTGCAGTTATACCTGGATGCCAAGGGATCCAACGAGATGTAGGAGTGTAACAGCAAGATGCAGATGAGCAGAGATATGTAATTTTAAACTCATGAAAGAGAACTTTATCACTGACAGGTGGTTTCTCCCATTAGTTCCAGAAAATATAACTTACTAGAGATAAAACTTCCTCCTTGGGAAGACAACCCTGTTTAAAAAATAATCACCTCAATAGTTTTTGTCAGAGATACAGGAGGCATCACAAATGGACAGATGATGAAGTTATTGCTTGTTACCTCAGAAGCTCCACAAGCCTTAAACTAATCTGGTTTGCCACTAAGATAAGAATTTTGTATTTATTTTTTGGTGTTTTGTTTTGCAGTTCAAAAGGACTATAAGGACTCTTGCGAGGAAAAGTTATAATTGTTACTATGTTGCAAACCTGGGTAAATAATTATATCCTAAATGTATTTGTCACACATACATTTTTTTCCTTAAAAGATGTATCCCCTAGGGCCAATTTTTCAGTGTGTGTCTTTAGGAAATAAGAATAACGTCAACTTTCTATTGCTGTAATGAAACACCATGACTAAAGGAAAAGGGCTTATTTCATTTTACAGCTTGTGGTCTCTCATCCAGGACTTAAGGCAGGACCCTGGAGGCAGGAACTGAAGCAGAGGCCATGATGGATTGCTACGTACATGGCTTGTTTCTCATGGTTTGTTCAGGTGACTTTCCTGTGCACCTGGGATCCACTGGCCCAGATGTGGCATTACCCACTGTGAGATGAGTGGGAAATGCAAACATTGATCCAGACAGTACCCCACAGACATGCTTTCAGATTAATCATATGGAGGCACTTTCTCAGTTAAGAATTTCTTATTTCCCAGATATATCTAGACTTGTGTCAAGTTGACAAAAGCCAACCCAGGCAGTGAGTATGTGATGGAAAATATTTATACACAAAACTTAAGCTTATTATTTAATGTTGTTACCATTTCCTGTCATTTGAATGTGTACCCACTAAGCTTCACATGTTGAAATTTAATGGCCAGTATGATGGTATGAAATGGTGGTAAAGCCACAAGGGCTTCTGCTATTATGAAAGAGGCTTCATGCAATATATTTGTCTCCACTATCCTTCTGTTTCCACCATGTGAGGACACAGTGTTCCTCCTGTGCAAATGTGGCAGTAAGTTGCTATGTTACATCCACAGATCAGCCCTCTCTAGAACAAGGTCTGCTATTCTTTTGGCCTTGGCTGTTTCAATCTGTAGACTTGTGGCAAATACATTTTTTCCTATACAAATCTCATAGACTTAAGAAGGGATCGTGATACACACTTGTAATTTCATCAATCAGGTGGCAGAAACTGCTTCAAGTTTAAGGTCAGCTTGATCTACGTGGTAGAATTCTGTGTCAAAAAAAAAAAAATCAAAACAACAGTAAAAACTAGTCTGGCATTTTGAAGAAGCACCAAACATTCTCACTGAACATATTTGCCTATAAGTATATTTCTTTTTTTAGCTATGGCTTATGTTGTAGAGACAGGGTCTCATGCACATACCAGGATTTTCATCAGTGCATTCCCAAAGTCGATTATGAGACTCTGAAACAAAATTGTACTAGGATCATTGAAAACTCATGGCTTTAAACAAATAAATACTTCTACCTGGTGAAGCCTAAAACTGATGTTGGGGAGCTCAGACAGTTAAGTCCAAGGTAGCAGTTCCAAAAAGGGCATATACTATAAGATTCAGAATCTGGATATAAACTGGTTCAACCAACAAGAGATGAGAAGAAAGGGCAGGACTAGAGTAATGACTTCAGCATGAGTAGCTAATGCAACTTTTTGACTCAAGTAGAGATCTCCCCATGCAGGTTCAGTGTTCCTATGACAACAAAGCAGATGCTTTCTAGTTAACACCACACAAAAAGTTCTCAAAACTCTCCACAATAGAGCGTCTTAATGTCACTATTGATATTTATAGCCCAAACATCATTATTTTAAATAAATAATTACATAATGAATCAACTAACTTTGTATCTCTGATTTCTTTAATAACTGACTCTTGCTCTTCTTTCAAATGCAGGATTGTGTGTGACAAAGGCCTTTTGAGTGAGTGTTTGTTTTCTGTATCAAGGAAAGCAAGGAAAGAGAAGTGACAGAAGGAAGTGAACAGAGCAGGCCCCATCCAGTGGGAGTTCCTGTTGAACAAGAGTGGGTGGGTCCGACAAATACATACTCACTGGAAGATGCTCTCTAGTTTTGCAGCATGACTGAAATCACACTCATCCTGGACTCAGAATCAGATTCCTGCCTGTTATCTTCCTGTTAAAATAAACTTTACAGAGAATGAACGAAGGTTCATATGGAGTGCTAGACTTGTTTATTTTCTGTCACTCTTTACATTTGGAGATTGATCCATGTTGTTGAGTGTAATATCAATGTTTCTTTTATTATTTTAATAGCTGGCTTATAGTCAAATGTGTAAGGATATCACATTATGACATTTTGCTCTTAGTAGATATAAGGGTACTACAAGTTTGGGGTTATTATTGTTACTGTCAAAACTTTAGGTTAACTCCTTTCTATGGAAAAAATTAAGAACAGAGTGGAATTCAGGCCAAAGCAAACATAAGATTAGCAAGCAGCATAAACTCCTAGGAGGAGAAGGGACCCCAAATCTTGGAGTGTACTATCTTCCAGACTACCAGTAGCCCCTATCTCTGGCAAACTTGCCCTCCTTCCTCCTGATGGATTAGTCAACCAGTTCTCATGAGCTTCCTCCTGGGGGTTGGTTTCTCTCCCTCTCTCTGTGTAGAATATGGCCAGGTATTTGGATGCCTCATGCATTGAGCTCTGACTGGAGGAATAAGTATGGAAGTTCCTGGAAGACAGTTTTCCTCCTGTTCTGTATGCAGTGCAGTCTTGGAGAGCGCTGATACAGAAGCTTCAAGTGGGGCAATGAAGGAAGAAGTAAGGGAACAAAAGCAAGCTTTCAGCCATTTTTCTTCCACTATCACTAAGATGAAATTGGTTATAAATAGTTTTTTTAGTTTTCTATGGAAATGTATTTTCATGACCATTAGGGAATGCCTAGCAATTAATTTACTAAGTTATAGAATAAGTATGAGGAACATTTTGTAAGAAATGCATAATGTCCAAAACATTTTCCAAATGATTATTGTCATACTTGATAATGTGTGAGATCCAGCTAGCTCCTGTCTTTGCACATGAGATACTGTCGGTGGGTTTGGTTTTTAACATTATTGTGGAGTTCTCCTCTTGCTTCTGATTTGCATTTCCCCAGTGACAAACAGTCACTTCTGAAGTGCTTATCCATAATTCATGTATTTCCCACAAATGGCTACTTGCTTGCACTGTCTAATTTTAAATTGGTTTTGTATTGTCAGTTATGTTTTATTAAGAGTTGTGATAGAGCTTTTTAAAATCTGGATACATGTGCCCATTAGTGCGTGAATGTGTGTACATATGTGTGTAATGTATAGCATAATAGCACAGTATGTTATTCAGGTAGTAATGAATAATTTTTTCCTATTAGTTTTGTTGAAGTCCACTTTATCTTTTTATTTTAATATTACTTTAATATTATGTTATTTCTAAGAAATCTTTGTATACTCTAAGACAGGAGACAGCTGCTTTTCTCAGAAGTTCATAGTTTGAGCTTCTACATGTGTATCTCTGATTTATCTCAATTGATATCTGTATTTATAAACTTTGTATAGTTTAATGCAACCCTTCTGTTATCAATACCAAGTTTCCTGGCATTTTTGTTCAAAATCAACTGACTCTATTTATTGGGAAAATTTCTAGGCTATTTTGTTGATCCTCTATGATAATGTCACTCTTTCTGGATTACAGTATATAGTCATCACCCAAACTTTTTCTTTTATGTTATCATGTTGGATAATTTTAGGTCTATATTTTTACATGAATTTTAGTACTGGCTTGTACACTTTTATGGGAAAGCACAATGGAGTAATGACTGTGATTACATTTACCTACAGTTTAACTAATGGATCATGGACACCTCTAACAATATTGTTTTTTCCCTTTGATATTTACCTTCTTTTAAAAAGGGATTATTATTATTAGTTGTACAAAATGGTGGGTTTTATATGATATTTTAATAAATGCATATAATTTAATTCAATTATATTTATTCAATATTATTTTCCCCACCTCTTTTCTCAAGTCTTTTAAAAGAATCCCTATATTTTCATGTTTTAAAAAACAATCTAGATTCTTCAAAGGAGAGAGAGCCTACATTTTTGTGAATCTGGACGACTGTGCTTCACACTATTATCTCCAGTTTTATTAATTCTCCTACAAACAATGTGATTTTGTTTGGTCACCATCTGTATTTGCTAGAAATAAACTAGAAGGAACATAGTGACATGACCAAAATGGGGAGAGAGGCAATATATGGAGAAGGTGACAAAGATCATAATATTTTAAGCATCTTTCTCAAACAATGTCTACTTGAGATTTTTCAGCAACTTGGTAGATGAGCAGGGAAATTATATGTGTGTGTGTGTGTGTTTGTGTGTGTGTATGATAATATATACACATAAAGACACATACACAAACACACACACACACACACACACACACACACACATTCATATACAAAAGAAGAGCTAGATTTTAGATTCCCAATGAATCTTACTGGCTCATGAAACTTGCTTTTCTTATTGGGTTTCCCTTAGTATGCTCTATCATTGGAACTGTTTATATATTAAAGAAAGAAAGCTAAGATAAATTCAGGTTCTCTTATTAGACTAAATAAGGGTAAAAAGGATCTCTCATTGTGATTTATGTAAACCATTTTGAAGCACCAAATTGTCTACTGATTTTAAACTCAATTTTTTAAATTAAATAGTTTGCTAGAGTATTACAATGCAGTTATTTTTCTTTCCTTAAGAACTTCTTTGGTTCTCAATATGAAGTACAATGTTAATTTTATTATACTCTGTTCTGACACTACAAGGCAGCCCTCAAATTGTTGGTGATTATGTTTTCAAATGAATATAGAGTCTCTCTCTCTCTCTCTCTCTCTCTCTCTCTCTCTCTCTCTCTCTCTTTCTCTCTCTTTCACTCACTCACACACACAAAGAGATATATATATTGAAACAGGGTCTAACTATGTAGCCTTGGCTATCCTAGAATTCACTATGTAGAACCATGCTGGCCTCGAATTCACAGAAATACACCTGTCTCTGCCTCCCATGTACTGAGAGTAAAGACATGTGCCTTTATGTATATATATTATAAACATAAAATGTCTATTATAGGGGAAAATTTCCAGTCAAAAATAGCACTGTTCCATAATCCTTCACACTTATAATTTAAGATGAGTATATATAGGTGAATAATTTACTTCCAGGTATTAAAGACACCCTTTTGGAGTTATGGATTTAACCTCTTCCTAAGTGACATTTTGGACATTTGTTACATTATCTGCTAAAAAAAATAAAATGTATACATAGGAAAGGGAGAGAAGCAGTAAAAAGAATAGAAATTAAGCTCAATACACTAAAAATTAAATCCACAGTAGTACAGCAATTTTTTCTCTGGAATACTTTAAGGCTGGAGTAATCATAGTCTCTCTTGAGAGCAGAACAAAAGAGTCAAAGTCCAGTTTTCTGTGTATATAACACCTTCAGTCTTTTGACTTGTCTTTCCTGCAAAAGCCCTCATTCTAGAGGAATAAGCTTTTATTTTTACTTGCTTTAAAATTTAGTTATTTGAGAATTTTATACAATGTATTTTGGTCATAGTCTCCCCTCACTGAACTCCTCCCAAGCCACACCCCTTTCTTATCAACTCAATTTTGTGTCATCTTTTTAAATAACAATATTCACTTAAATCAGTGGGTTGAGGGATGGGAGTCAGGGTAGAGGAGAAGAAAGCTAATACCAAAGACAGTTCAAAAACATCTTCTGGAAATCTATTGTTGTAGAGGCTCTTAGAAATGTAAACCTGAACAAGTGGAGATTTTGAAAATAATATTGTATTATTGTTCACTTAAAATCCCAGTATTCAGCAGGTGGACTCAGCCAGATCAGAAAGTCAAGGTCAGTCAGGCCTACAGAGCAGGTTGTTGGTACATGCTTAATTGACATTAAATATGTACATATATATCCATCTAAGGAAGGTTATAAAATTATACACTTAAGACCTAAGTAACATTGATTTCATAATCTCCTTTGTATGTGAACATTTTTAGTGGATTTCTGATATTGTTGCCAATTTCAAGGACCATCAATGTCGGCTTCTGGTTTCAATATCATTTCTTTATGCTTAGATCATTTCTGGATTCCTACTACAACCCATCAAGTTAATGATGGCATGCACCTGTGACCCCAGCAGTACTTGCAAGGCTATAACAAGAGGATTTTGAACTTGAGCCCAGGCTAGGACACTGGCTAAAATTCTAGCAGAGAGAGGAATAGGGAGGAAATAAGACAGAAAGAGAATGAGAATCTTTGCTTAAAAATATATATGGTAAGATTGTGTAGTTTTTCTACCCTTTTTATTGCTTCAAGAAAATACCATGACTGGTCCTTCCTGTTGGGGCAGACTCCTAGCTGGTCTGCTCCTGGGAAGACACCATATTCTGACCAATCTGAGGAGATCTTCTGTACTCAGAGCAGTTGGTAAGAAGCCTCCCCAACAACCCAAAGTCCCAAAGCTGTAGCTGGGAGCCCGGCTCACTAGGGACCCATCACCCCCCCCAAAACCCACCTTCCTGAATACTACTCCTCATCAGTCCCCTCCGCCTGGTCCTTCCTGCTGGGGCAGACTCCTAACTGGTCTGCTCCTGGAAAGACACCATAGTCTAACACATCCAAGAGGATCCTCTCCACTCAGTGCACTTGGATGCTGAAGGAGCATGGTGGCTGCCAGAATGATTGGTGAGACATGCTGATGCTGGGACAAAGAATGCTGCCAACCTGTGAACTTGCTGAATGCCCTGACAATGATGACTGGGAAGCTGTATTGCACATATGTTCCTGACTTACCTTTGCTTACCTATATCCCAGATGGGACAAGCTGCCTTGTCTCAAGATTTTAGACCTTGTGGGACAGAGAATCAATAAGAGAAGATATAATGACTCTTGTATTTTTCTTAAATGTGACCAGTTATTTGGACTCAATCATGGAATGGTCTACAAATCAATCCAATTTTTGAAATAACAGTCTTCATTTGGAAGGCTGGTTTTGGACATTTTCAGAAACATATTTGGAAGTTAGCTGCAGTTCTCTATGATGTTATATTAGCAAGAGATAAAGTTGGGGCAGGATCTGGATTTCAAACAAGTGTTAGTGCATTGTTAAGGTTCTTTTAATTGTCATGTTAAAATTACTTTTGCTTCTTCTACAGTATTTAGTGTAAGTTGTATTGATATACTTTATAATTGTGTTAGTGTGTTGAAATCTGGCATGTCTATTACAGAGTTCTATCAACCAGCTTTTGTTTTATTGCCCTGAGTATTACAGGACCTTGGTATTCTGAAAAAACAAAAAACAAAAAAACAAAAACCAACTTGCAAGTACTAGAAGAAGTCAGGGCTTAAGCAGAAACAAGAGGGTAGTGGGCTTGATCATTGCTGGTATAACAGCTTTAATTAAATTAATTGCTAGCAGCGCTGCTTTTGTAATTGTGCTGACACAAGAAGTTAAAACAGCTACTTTTGTTAATCATTTAGCATAAAAATGTTATTAATGTGTTGAGTATGCAGGAGGATTTAGATAGGCATTTGGAAGATGGATTGATTCTCTTTATCCTTTTCAAATTATTGGAAGGAGGTTCAGAGTAAGGAGCCATCTCGACTGTCATGCCAAATACCAATGAATTCGTATTACTTCCAAAATTTACAATGATAGTCATTATAGTTAGAAAAAAATTTAAAGACAATTGGAGGGTATTTGACATAATTCTAACACCTCTCTGGATGTTTTAACTTTGCATAGTGTGATTATAAATTTAAGGAATGCTGCTCTGCTAAGCTTTGATGCTGCAGACACTGCTGATAAAATTATCCATGGCCTGAGGTGAGTATTTCCATTTTAGTCAAGCTTCAAGAATGGCATATATAGCTTGATCATGCTAGCCCTTTTTGTCTTGGGAATACTTTATCCCTGCCCATAGTGTTAAAGCTTGTCTTTAACAACATCAACATGTTGGCAGCCAAAGTACATGGCTTGAAACTGAAAATGGGTCCCCCAGACAGAGTTATTAATTTAACAGGCTGGTAAGACAAGGGCAGGTAAGATTCTGCACAGAGGCTTACCAACCTAAGACATAAGTTCATTGCTTTTGATAATGCATATTCTACTATGGGTAAGGAAGACATTCTTGTTAGAATGACCCAAGACAGACTCAGTCTTGTTAATGAAATAAAAAGGGGGGAGATGTGGAGAGTTTGGGGGGGGCTGCTTGGCAGGAAGCTGACACTGGCCAAGGACAAGGAAATGGGCTTCAGGCAGAAATCTAACATTAGTCTAGAACAAAGAAGTAATTTCAGGCAGGATTCTAAATCTTAGGCTAGAACAAAGAAGAAATTTCAGGCATGAAAATGACTTTGTGCTAGGACAGGGAAGTAGACTCAGATATTTTGGTCACCCTGATAAGCCCTTAGAAACAATGATCACAGGAGTGATCATGGAGTTTGTTTATTGCCTTGCTTGTTCTTTGACCATTTGTGTTTATTGTCTTGCTTTTTCCTTGACTATTTGCATCTATTGTATTGCTAGGTCCTCAACCTAGAACTGACATTAATACTTTCATATAATTAAAATGGTACAAAAGCAGATTGAAAAAAAAAAAAGAAAACACCATGAACAACACAACTTACAAAAGAAAGAGATCATAGAGTGTACAGCTTCAGAGTGTGAGTCAATGAACAACCTGGCGGGAAGCATGGCATCAGGCAGGCAAGCATGGCACTAGAACTTACATTCTTAAATCTCAAGTAGGAGGCAGATAAAGCTAACAAAGAGTGTCAAGGGACTGGGAAACTTCCTCTAACAAGGCCACCCCTCCTAAATAGTCCCAGTCAGTGCTATAAACTGGGGATCAAGCATTTAAATATGTGAGCCTATGGGAACCATTCTCATTCAAACCATTGCAGACTATATATGTTAATTTTAAAGAATCAATAGGTATCTGTGTATATATTAAATTAAAGGTAAAGTAGCATCCATAGTAACATCTCATTATTATACCAATACTTACTGGATATAATTTATGTATATAGATGTATGTATCTATGAATATGAGTAAATTGATGTTTAATTAATTTCTTCTTGGAAATCACTGTATTTTAGAGAGTAATCTAAGGTTAATTGCACAATCTTTTTTAGAATTTATGTGAATATATTATATGTCAGTTACCACACATTAAAAGCACATTAACTAATGCATGCCAAGAGCAGATGGAAGGTCAAAGTAAATAGGCCATCAAAGAATAATGAAGAGGAATTTGCATGTTTTATAAAACAGAGGTCAAGAATGGAGATGTCTGAAGGTTCATGTTGCTTTAGTTGCTGAAATCAAACTCTTCTTTAGTAGGTTTTTCCCAAACCTCAAGAAAGCATGGGGCAAGAGGTATGTGTTATGTGTTAGGTATGTGCATATGTTAGGTTATAGTAGCATCCAAGGAACTGAGAAAAACACAAAAGAAAGAAGTAGTATAGAAATCAGAAGGTGGAATTTGTGTCCCTGGATATTTGCAATCATTTTAGAAATGGCATTATGAGTATCTGGAAGTGTGCAGTAAGACTTAAAAGCAATTGTAGCAGATCTCAAGAATTGAGGATTTTTTATGTTCACTTATGACTATATTAAAAGCACTTCATTAATTTAATTGCTATCACTGTGATATTAAGGAATTTAGAATAGAGATGAGATTCACTTAGGAGATAGCTATAAAAAAGAGACTGAGCTATTAAAAAGCACACGAGACTTTGTATTTTATACTTAAGACTTCTGAGTGAACAAGCTGTCTTATGGTTTAGTTTTGTTGGAGATTTCTTCTTGTTGGGATTCTAAGACAGGATCTCATGTAACCCAAGGTGGATTCTAAAAGGACTTGGAATTTGTCATCCTATGAATTGCTGGGATTATAAGCAGGCCTTATACTGCATAGTTTATGTGGTACTGGGTATTGAACTCTGGGCTCCCTGTATGCATTTTTATCATTTGAGCTATAGCCCCAGCTACAGATGCCACATATATTCCCCAAAGATTGTGTGTATGTTTTGCTAGAAAAGGAATAATGTTCAGAGTTGATACCATCATGACACTCTGGTATTCAGTCTGTGGTCTTTGTCAGTTTGAAAGGTTTTCAAACTACAGTTGTGCAGTTTTGCATGAATGTTCTGTGCTGCCAGACTCAGTGCTCCTATATTGTGACCTGTCTGCTTTAGTGAAAAATGGAAATGGCTGGTGGCAACATTCAAGATGCTGTTCTGAGCATAATCTCTTGAAAAACAAATATGCAGCAAGTGCAACTGGTTATATTTTTCTATTACAGCTGGTGTTGGTAGTGCCAACAGCAAATGAGAACTAGAAATGAGAAACCTAAATTTTTCTAGGTGCACGCCATGCTAGAAGATTTGTCATCAATATCTTATTTGAAGATACAATAATAAAAGATGTCAAATAGATATAACTGAGTTTTTAATCAGTTCTTCAGTCCTGTTACCTTGTCACCCCCTCTCTCTTTCTCTTATCACTTAGCTCCTCCTCTCCTTCTCCTCCTCTCCTTACTCCTTCTCTTCCTCATTGTACTTCTCCCACCTTAGCTTCTCCTACATATTACCCTTCCTGCTAAAATAAAACTTTTCTCTCAAAATACAATTAGAGAAAAACTATACCAATTTGTGTCAGTAAGGTACAAGATAGACTTACTACCCAGTCTTTCATTTTGTTGACTAAACAGAACCTCTGTCATCTATCCTAACCAAAAGACTTAGTTCTGAACTTGGCTTTTTCTTGGCTTTAGAATGAATGTCAGCTGAAAACCATCCTCTCAAATCTTTTCTCTCAAAGTAAATAGCCAGGATTGGCTATGAGACTATAAGTTTTCAACCCTGTCAGAAATCCAGAATGACTGAGTTAACTGAAATTATGGGAAGCACAAAGCATAGCTTCTAAAACTTAGCCAATTTATAGAGACCACTGAACACCTGGACAGTCCCTATACTACAAAATGTTGGAGCATTCGATCTTCAGCCTTCTGGCCCAGGATCATCTGACAGACCTAGTGATGCAGAATTATTAAGGGCTGATTACTCTCTCTTGGCAGACAATAATCAGTTGATTATTCTGCAAGTATGTCCTTTTCTGGACAGTAATTTGTTTGTAGATGGAAAGAGGCAATTCTTGCCTAGTGGCTGTCTCATCACAACTGGAGTAACTCCAAAGATGCTCAATTTCTTCTTAGAATCCAAGACAGAAAGCTGTCAGGAGCAGACAGTTCTCTAATCAAAATGAACATTAATACAGATATGTTTATAGCGTCAGTTCTGTGGACTTCTGATGTTTTGAAAACCAACTATCCATGTAAGGTAGGTAATCTGGACTGCTGTCTGTTAGCTATTTCTAAATAAAATATAGAAAACACCCTAACAATAAACTCAAAGCCATGAATTTGCTATAGGTCCTTAACTCACAGGCTAACCATCTCAAATGAGTTAAAAAAGAAAATGGGGAAAAGGGATGGCATCTGAAATGTAAATAAAATATCCAATAAAAAATAAATTAAAAATAAAAAAGAATATAGCAAGCCAACATAAAATAGTAAATTACAAGAGATAGCTATACGACTGATAGATAGTAAATTGTCATCACAGGGAAGGAGAGGCAATCTCAGAGCTAACATCAGACTGTTGAGTATGCTAAATCTTTCCTAGTTTCTGTCAAAATAATGATTATATTTAAGAAAATGTAAAACCTTATAATACTCTAGACATGTTTTCATTATGAAACTTGCCTACTAACTGCTTTAGAAATTATCTTTGAAAAAAATAAGAACTGGTTTGATTATATCAGTATTTGTTAGTCTTTAAGATTTTAAACTTTTCAAATAACATTTGGCAATTTCAAGAGTCGAAAAGAAAAACAAAGTTTATTTTACTGGTCACTTTTTTCTTTCAGTAGAAAAGAGGTTTTGTACAGTGATTTGGCAATTAGTTTTTCTTTGTGGTGAAGCTACTTTCCCTGTGGTGTGGTGTGATTACCTGGTTGTTTTCCTGTCTCCTGATTCTCTTTCACAGTGGCTGCTATTTACTTTCTCATTGTTATTTGGTGAATTAACCTGTCATCTTTTTGTGTAAAATATTTCTTTTCTGAAAAATAAGGCAGAAATTAAGAAAGCAATTATATTGTTTCATATTGAAGCCAAATGTTTTAAAGCATTTTTTTTGTTTTTAATATGTTAAATTATTCTCATCTCTCAAATTTTATTAGATAGTTTGATGTTTTCTAAAAATGTTTTTGAATGTAAAAGCTTGATATGTGAAGACTATTTTTTAAATTTTTATTAAATTTACATATCATCTTATACATTATTTGACTCCCTGATGTTTGCACATTATTATGTAAGCAAAATAATCAACTCAAGAAAACTGGTAGTAACTTCAGTTTTTTAGGTATAATAACCTAAGCTTTAAAAGCACAAAAGTAAAATATAGAAATAATACCTTAAAAGCAGATGCGTGTTACATGCTATGATCTTAACACTTGGGAGATGGAGACAGGAGAATCAGGAATTCAAAACCAGCTTGGGTGGAATAATGCTGCACCATAAACAAACAAGCAAACAATCACCAAAAAATCCAGGAAACAATATATTACATTGTTAGCCGAAGCATAGATCCTTTAGTATTATTTTAATGTGTAGAAAAACAAACAAACAAAAAAAACCAAATACCACTAAGAAATTCTTTTGATTATGTTTTATTGCCTTTTCTCACTTGTGGGTACAGGCTTAGTCTAATCTTTACCATGTCCCTGTGAAAATAAAGACCAGATAATTCAGTGATTTTTTTTCCTCTCTTGGAGACCCAAGGGAGTGTCTCTTTCCCTTAAATTTTTACTTTTTATATTTTTACTTTTCTATAATTCAATTTAATAAGGACAATTTTACTTTGAATTGTCCCTTTGGTTTATATGTTTTTAACCTTTATTGTCATGAAACAATAAAATCGCAAGTTACCACCCAAGGTCATTTTCTGATGACTGGGAGTGTCCAGTACCCTAGGTCCTTGAGTCAAGCACAACTGGGCCAAGGAAGGTCTCTTAAAACTCAAAATCTTCATGAGAGTACACTCTTCAGGTTCTTGGTAAATTTTCTTTGTGCCCCATTATTTCTTAGAGTGTTTTATGGCAATGAAGTAATTCATAGCATTCAGAAGTTTTTCTTGTTTATGACTAAAGTATTTTGTTATTTGATAAAATAGTCTAGGGTTTATCACTTGGAACTTTAAATGATAAAAATTTGAGTATCTGTGACTTATGTCATAACAGAACACATAGTATTTTATTGAAAGAATACAGGAATTGTGGGGTTTTCTTTCTGCTTTACTTGAAACATATTTGTATAACCCTGTCTGACCTTGGACTTAGCATTTTCTAACTTGGCTTTCTCGGTGTTAGTATATACAGGTGTGTGCCAATGTATTAATCAGGGTTCTTTAGAGGTTCAGATTCTGTGTGTGTGTGTGTGTGTGTGTGTGTGTGTGTGTATGTGTGTGTGTGTGTGATTAAACCAGCTTACTTTGAATAATAACAATAGCAGAGTCATACCTGAGAGCCTGAGAACACCATGGCTGTTTGGGCCTTGAGTCTGGTTACCTCAGCAGTTGGCATAGCTCCACAGTGGGTGTCACATTCTGGGGAGGCCAATGACCTTGCAGTTGCTCAGTGTACGGGCTTAGGTACTTCAGCAATCCCAATCTGTGGAAAATCTGTAGAGTGCCTTGGTCCCCAATTCCTGCTCCTTAATCAACCATGGAAGTCTGAGAATGCTGTCCCTGATATGAGCTAAGGAGTCAGCAACAGCTGCAAGAGGATAAGTTAGCTTGGTGGTGGGATAGAACACTAAATGAGCAGGAGTCTGATCATCTTCCTTCTGCCATGCTGGCTTGTTTGTATGTGTGTGTGTGTGGGGGGGGGGGGTGGGCTTCTCCCAGAAAGGTGGGTCTTCCCACATGCACTAAGTAAATTAAGAGAACTCCATATTGAGGATTTCTACCCAAATTCTAATTTGTCGCCATTTCCATCAAGACCAGCCTCTATATGCATCATATAAGGAGTTTATAATTCCAAAAATGAGCATGTAGTTTGTTTATTATACCAGTCCAAGTGATGGTATCATCTGCCCATTCAAGTGACAGTACTGATATGCTGTCAGTACTGATCTTTTTTTGTTTTTCAATACATTTTGAACTTATTGTTACTTAGGTTCACAAAAGAGTGACTACAGATAATGACAATGTCATATGGGTTTCAAAAACATAGAAGAATTTACTTTTCAATTTCTTTTTCATTTATTTTTGACATCAATGGCTATGACCTGTTCTCTGATGACTGGATTTTTTTTTTCTTATATCCTTGTTTTCTGGTGTTCACCCTTTCTTTGAAGGTTTACTGTACATTTTCAGCATTTCTGCTGAAGCTATCGAAGTTGAGCTTTATTTATTACCTCTAACCCCTTTTTCAGAAATAATGCACATCTTTAAAATGCTATGAATCCATCCAGCCTTGCTACTGACTCTTTCCTCCCTGTCTCAAATCCTTACATATTTGTAACCCTTTTCGTTCATGATGAATTAACATGATTTCCTCTACTGTATCTTTCAAATCTTGCCTCAGCTTTATTGAAACATTGTAAAACCACCTTTTGCATATTAAATCTGAAACTGCTCTTTTCATATTTATATTTGTTAGATAATAAGACTAATTTAAAGCAATTAGAAAAGGAGGATTAAATGGGTGGAGGGCAAGGTAGGGGAGGGACCACAGGGAGAGACAACTAACTAAAGGCCTTTTGAGAGGCATATGGAAATCTACTTTTGTAGAAGCTTCCTAATATATGAACTTATATTGTATGTAAGGCCTGCTCCATGCACGATCCCTGGTCCATCTGCTGGGGAGTTTTTAGTTAATTTTTAATTTACCCTATTTTGCTTGTATCCTTATGGGTTGTCTCTCATGTCTTTTTTTTTTTTTTTATGATGTTTTGAGACAGGGTTTCTCCGTGTAGCCCTGGCTGTCCTAGAACTCACTCTGCAGACTAGGCTGGCCTCGAACTCAGAAATCCACCTGCCTCTGCCTCCTGCCTCCCAAGTGCTGAGATTAAAGTGTGCGCCACCACTGCCTGGTTCTCTCATGTCTTTATGTATGTACAAGATAATCTTTTTTAAAAAAGATTTATTTATTTATTTATTTATTTAATTTTATATGAGTACACTGTAACTATCTTCAGACACACCAGAAGAGTGCATCAGATCCCATTAGAGAAGGTTGTGGGCCACCAAGTGATTGCTGGGAACTGAACTTCCTCTGGAAGAGGAATCAGTGATATTAAGCCATCTCTCTAGACCTCTGAGCCATCTCTCCAGACCCTGTACAAAATAATCTTAATTAATAGCCTTCACTCAAGAATTGCAAATGTGCCATCTCTTTCTTTCACTAGCTTCTTGCGTTTTCCTTGTTTTCTCATTTTGAACTTCATGTGCACTTTGGATGTTATTTGCAGGTGCCTTTTGTGGCTTATCCAAACGATGCTAACTTTATCTTTCCAGTTTAGGTTATTTCACCAAGATCCACATTTTGAGGTTTATAGTTATTGCCTTGTGAGTTCTGGTTTCATGTATGACTTTTCGAACCTTTTATTTTTCTTTCTCATCACTGACCTATTCCATGGCAAATCTCTACACAGTTCTTTGAAGCGATGTGAATTAGTTCTCCTTTTCCTCTTCACAGATGTGTAGCTAAGCTTGAAAGGTCATGGCGAGAATAGGCTAGGCTCAAGCCCTTATCCTTACATTTTGTGAGGCTTAGAACTGAAGTGTTGGCTTATCATGTCAGGAATGGCTTCAGTGAGAAAGGTTTCAGGGGTTTGCTTCATGATATGTTATTGTTTAAGTATTTTATTTTTAGTAACCAAGCAATGAAGGCTGGGGAGATGGCTTAGTCGGGAAAGTTTCTGTGTAAGCAGAAAGACCTGATCTTGAATTCCCAGCATATATGTGTACAGTATAACAATATTTCTGGGTGCATAGAGAAGGGAGAATTCCAGGGGCATGCTGGCTAGCCAGTCATGTCAAAACAGTAAGTCCAGATTCAGTGAGAGACTCTGTGATTACAAATAATATTTATAAGGTGAAGAGCAATAGAAATATCAACCTCTTTTCTCCTTGCCTACGTATGGACATGCACATGTGGAACCACTGCTATGTCCATCCCACGCATGTATAACACACACACGTGAACGACTTTACTAGTACAGTCCTACCTCTATAGGAGACATGACTCTTATAGTGCTTACTTTCATTGTTTACAACTTTCATTCAATTTTATTTTATTGTGTTTTCTAATACTACATAGTGATTGTAGTGAATTTATATATTTACAGAAATAATATGGTGTCATAATTTTTGTTTTGAGTCAGGGTTTCTCTGTATAGCCCTGGCTGTCCTGGAATTCACTCTGTAGACCAGGCTGCCTCAAACTCAGAAATCCACCTTCCTCTGCCTCCCATGTGTTGGGATTAAAAGCATGTGCCACCACTGCCAGGTGGTGTCATAATTTAAAGTATTAATGTACCTGAGCTACCCCCATGTTCCTCTTTCATCCACTCTTAACTTCCCTGAAACTTCTCTATGTTGGACATTTTCCCTTAGTCACAATCCTGCTTTTCCAACTGGTACTGAGACATTTCCTTCTAAGAAATCATGAGCACCCTGAAAACATTACTTTTTAAGCCAGCTTCCCTCAGAAGATGTGCTTTCCAGTGATTGCTTCATAGGAAGTGGTGAAGTTGATGTTGTACTGATGGGTCATAAGTGACCACCCTGACATGGCACTCTGCACTGCGACTTTTCATTTTGTTAGAGAAAACCATTGTCCTGATGGATGATATAATCTTGGGTATCAATGGTACCATGAGAGTTTGTAAATTTTATAATTGATGCTGGGGAGCTTTTAGCCACTTGGTTAACAGTAACGAGACATAGAGGAAGTGCCTATTCATGTGCACGGCAAGGAAGAGGGGGAAATTCATTCTTCCTTTTGCTCCTATTTAACCCATGAAAAGAGCAGCCAGGTGTGGCCTGTAATCAGGCATCAGCTGTGGCTCTAGCATATGAAGTTTTCATTACAGTGGCTGGAATTCATCATATAGGGCTGTATTGTATTTGTCAACCTTTGTGTTCAATAAAATAATTTTTTAACTTTTCTTTTTTTATTGGATATTTTATTTACACTTCAGATGCCATCTCATTTTCCCATTCCCCCCCCTTAGAAAACCCCTATCCCATGCACCCTTTTCCTTTTTGCATTTATACACTTTTTTAAAAAATGTTAATCAAAGGCTTTATAAGTTTGGTAATGCTCAATCAGAGGTGTAACCCACTACCCAACCTAGATATATCAACTGTCTTTGACTGGTGGAGATACGTGAACATCTGCCTCCCTGTCTCCCCCCTCTTTCTCTCTCTCATCACCTAGCTTCTCCTCTCCTTCTTCTCCTCTTCTCCTTACTCCTTCTCTTCCTCTCAGTACTCCTCCCACCTTAGCTCCTCCTACATATCACCCTTTCTGTTAAAATAAAACTTTTCTCTCAAAATACATTTAGAGCATAATTATGCCTATTTGTACCAGTGAGGTACAAGATAGTCCTAATAACCAGTCCATCCTTTTGTTGACTAACCAGAACCTCTGTCATCTATCCTAACTAAAACACTTAGTTCTGAACCTGGCTTTCTTTTTTCTTGGCTTTAGAATGAATGTCAGCTGAAAACCATCCACTCAAATCTTTTCTCTCAAGGTAAATAGCCAGGATTGGCTATGAGACTATAAGTTTTCAACCCCTTCAGAAATCCAGAACGACTGAGTTAACTATAATTGTGGGAAGCACAAAGCATAGCTTCTAATCCTTAGCCAATTTATAGAGAACACTGAACACCTGGACACTCCCTCTACTACAAGACCTTGGAGCATCTGTTCTTCAGCCTTCTAGCCCAGGATCATCTGACAGACCTTAGTGATGCAGAATTATTAAGGGCCGATTACTCTGTCTAGGCAGATATAATCAGTCGACTATTCTGCATATGTGTCCTTTTCTGGACAGTAATTTGTCTGTAGATGGAAAGAGGCAATTCTTGTCTAGTGGCTGTCTCACCACAACTGGAGTAACTCCAAAGATGCTCAATTTCTTCTTAGAATTCAATATAGGAAGCTGTCAGGAGCAGACAGTTCTCTAATCAAAATGAACATTAATACAGAAATGTTTGTAGCATCAATTCTGTGGACTTCTGACATTTTGAAAACCAACTATCCATGTAAGGTAATCTGGACTGTTGTTTGTTAACTCCACTCATCTATTTCTAAATAAAACATAGAAAACACCCTAACATACATATTGTATATGTGTGGATATCTTTCCTCCATGCCTTTGTGTCCCCATGCATACAGTGACCACAGAAACTTGACGAGTGTGTTGTCACTCTGAACTGCATTTAATGGACATTGTTAGATTCCATGTGGGTATTGGGAATAGAACCCAGGTCTTTGGAAAGTGCTCCTAACTGCTGGGACCTCTCCAGACCCAGGGTTATTGTTTCTTTCTTTTTTTTCTTTTTAACATCTGAAATGTAAATAAATAAAATATCGAATTAAAAAATGGGTTATTGTTTCTTATCTTTAGAACTTACCATAGCCTCACAAATGCAAGGCAAACTAACTCTGAAGACAAACTGTATTTGGAAACTTTCTAGGAGTCTTTGCAGTTTGGCCTCAATAAGCAGAGTAAGAAATGATAAGGGCCAGTGGTAGTTGTTTTAGCTATCTTGGCTCTAGTTCCAGAGTCTTGTGATCAGTGTTTACTTTCTTTTGTTAGGACATCTCTAGCTTAATAGTTCACTTAACCCATGTGCCTAAATTTATTAGAAAAAAAGTCAAGGTATCATTTTTCTAGATGCTTTTCATGCTCTATAAAGGCAAGTGATAGACTATGGTCTGTCTTCTTTTAACTTTCTATAAGAAGATTTGTGAAAGATTTAAAACAGTTATTACCTAAATAATAATTATAATCTAGTCCAATAGGAAGCATGTGGGTGTTATTAAAAGCATAAATTGAGAGCAATTCACTCAATTTAGAAAGTACATAGAACATTAAAAATACACATTTGGTAGAGCTAATTCAATTGTGACTATTAGAAACATCTTGCATATAAAATAAGCCCATAAGATTATAGTTTATACCACATGTCTCACTTTCATATGTTACAAAGCATAACTGAGTCACTGATTTTCAAGCCATGTATGATTCTGAGGAGGATTTCATTGAGAATTTAATTACAAAGTAGTCAATTTCAGCTTTGGTAGAGGGGGAGGGTAAATGTGTAGTAGAACAATTAGAAAGCATTGTTAGTCTTAGTTCTGTTACGTTATAAGCCTTTATCTCTATAACACAATGTAAAAACACGCTGCAAAGAGCATGCATTAATTATTAAACTGAAGGATGAATATTTTATATACCAACGAATATCAGTGCTCAGTTGTAGAATTTGATAGGCTTTACTAACGAGAATGTGAGATGGTCCTAAGTTGTTCAAGTATCTCTTTAATTTGACCATGTAGTTAAAAAAGTTAAAGTCCTATGGAAATGTGTAAGTACAATACTGAAATCAGATAGTTTTTGCAGTATAACGCATTGAAAATAGATTTATTATTCCAATTTCCATAGCAATAATAAGATAATTGATTCTGGGCGTCATAAAGAAAGACACAGCCTTTGGGCTGAGCAAGATGCCCAAAGGAAAGAAGGCCGAGGGGAAGAAGGTGGTCCCGGTCCCCACCGTTGTCAAGGAACAGGAGGCCAAAAAGGTGGCTAATCCTTGGTTTGAGAAAAGGCCCAAGAACTTCAGCATTGGGCAGGACATCCAGCCCAATAGAGATCTAACACGCTTCATCAAATGGACCCTCTATATCAGGCTGCAGCGGCAAAGAGCCATCCTCTATAAGCGGCTCAAAGTAACTCCTGCCATTAACCAGTTCACCCAGGCCCTGGACAGACAAACAGCTACTCAGCTGCTTAAGCTTGCCCACAAGTACAGGCCAGAGACAAAGCAAGAGAAGAAGCAAAGGTTACTGGCCAATGCTGAGAAGAAAGCTGCTGGCAAAGGGGACGTCCTAACTAAGAGACCACCTGTCCTCCAAGCAAGGGTCAATACAGTCACCACCTTGGTGAAGAACAAGAAGGCTCAGCTGGTGGTGACTGATGTAGACCTCACTTAGCTGGTGGTTTTCCTGTCTTCCCTGTGTCTAAAGATCAGGGTGCCTTACTGCTTCATCAAGGAAAGGCTAGGCCCCGGGCGCCTGGTTCACAGAAAGACCTGCACCACTGTTTCCTTCATACAGATTAACTCAGAATGATAAGGGTGTTCTGGATAAGCTGGTGGAAGCTATTAGGACCAATTATAATGACAGATATGACAGGATCCCCTGGGGAGGCAACGTCCTGGGTCCTAAGTCTGTGGCTCGCGCTGCCAAGCTGGAAAAGGCAAAGGCTAAAGAACTCGCCACTAAACTGGGTTAACTGTGCACTGAGTTTTCTGTATATAAGTATAATTACGAAATTAAAAAAAATAAAGAAAAGTGGTTTCTTTAGTTCGTAGTTTGAGAGGCTTAAAGTTTTTATCAACTGACCCCACATTTCAGTACAAGAACCTTTGGATATGAACTACATCCAAATCACCACAGCAATGAGCCCAGGAATGGAACATTCTAAATAAATTCTAAAACACACACACAATTACTTTAAGAGAGCTAGGACCTGTAGTAGAAAGAGCTCCAAGTCTTCAGGAGCTCTGACTAAGGACATCCACATGAAGTGAAGTATTCTCAACAGTATGAGAATATCACACCATTGACTAGCTCTCAGAGATCCACACATGGACAGAACACTCTTCCATGGATTATCAAAGTACTTTCTATTACACATTTTCAACTTGAGAAGATTTTGAAATTTATATAACCTGTCAGTGGATAGACAGGAGATAGTTATGTGAATTCCTAAGATTTTCATGGTTTTCTTTGTATGATATAATAGTTAACCAATTAAGCCAAGAATTGTCACATGATGGATGCCAGTATTCCTGGGTCTGTGGAGTTTTTCAAATGGTCTCTGGCTCCATATACAATAGGCTGAATGATGATGTGGGTACCCACATGCACTGTTATTTTCCAAATGTGTGTGTTTCTGATGTGATTAGTTCAGAATGCCATTGTCTCATGTGGCATTTTATTAATTAAAACACCAACAGCACGATTTTACCTACTCAAATGAAATCCATAAAATTTCAAGACCACATAAAGGATTAATCAACCAGGAACAGTGAGAAGCCATGCCTTCAAAATTAAGTATTTTTATCAGCCTATAATTAATGACAGTTCAGTTTCAAATAAGTACTATGTCAGACAATATACTAGAACCATCAATCAACACAGTTGTGTATAGTGATCTGTGATAGCCACCAATGACAAATTGATATGCTATTCAGACCTGGTGCCAGAAAATGTCCACCCCCTGACTGTGTGTTTTCTTCTTGGCTTGAACAAATCCCCAAACCCATACTTCGTTATAAGCCACTTTGTCATTGTATTTCCTGCCGCGGCATATTATCATTCAGCCTACTGCCTATGTGAGAGAGTTATCATGAAGTCTCCCACCAAGTCTACCATGATTCATTCAAAAGGCCTATCCCATTGCTCCAGTTCCCACTTTGATCAGAAGCTCTGCAACTCCTTCTGAACTGCACCTCGACTTTCAGCCTTACCCAGTTCTGAGCACAAACCTTAGTTTGCTGTAATAACTTCACAAAAATTAGATTTCATCATTCCATCTGCTGTTGAAACCCACCAATTGCTATCTGTTACCTTGGAAGATAAAATTTAAATGGGTGATATTACCTGGCTGTTGTCAAGATGTTTAAAGAGTACCTTCCATTAACATCTTCTCAACACTACAGCACAGATTCAACAAGGAAATATTTTGACATTGGTTCTTACTCCAGGCCCCAATGGAGGGTCCACCTTTACCACTCCAACCCACCTCACATTTTATTACCAGGGTTCAGTTTAGCCTTGATATTGATCGCCTGGAGACATATATTTAAGTGAGGTGACTCCTACCCCAAGGAGTAAATAAAGATCAATTTACTGAATACTGAATATCTTGAATAGAGCAAAATAAAGGGAAGAAAGGATCTGTCTGGACTACAATGAGGTTGAACAGCTGGGTTAACTAATCCTGGGCGTATCTTACATCTCATTGCTTGTCATGTGAAAAACAGTCCCTTATTTTTAAGCTCTATTTAGTCATTTAATTACTCACAGCTCAAAGTGTTTTGAATGATCTAACACCTCAATCCCTGGAATCTAAAATTATTTTCCTCTTGAAATTTTAATAAGCTTTGCGCCTTCCCTAAAATCTCTGTTCATACACCATGTAGGTCCTTTTCTAGAAGGTTCTCTCAGCCTTGCCACTCGCTCCTCTAACCTTAGCCACAATGGGCGCACTGAATTGCTGACATTCTATAGCATTTTTACAGCATTAATTTTGCTCTTGTATTTAGGGATTTTTTTCACTTCCATATACAGATCTTCTTTACACCTCAGTTCAACCAGAATAGAAGTAACTTTCCATTCAAAAACTACAGCTTGTGATTGCATTTCTCATATCTAGCTCAGTCCAGTGCACATCATATTCTTGAAAAAAACTACATTCATAGAATAATAAACAAATAATCATGCACAATATTTACCCTCCAATAGAAAGTTGTGTAGCAGGAAGATAGAGGAGCAATTCTGTATCAGTCACTTCTCATATTGGGATTTAAAAATGGTATGTCTTGTTCCTTAACTGTCCTTGGGACGTTTGCAGTTATTAGAATCTAGAGCTCCAGTTAATAATTTGATTTGATTCAAACCCTGTTATCTTGATCTCTTATTGATTATTTAAAAATATTCTCTTTATAAAAATCTCCCTTATCTGGAAAGGAGTCTGCTCTAACTTCCTTCCTTTTGCTTTGTAAAATGATGCTACTTACATCATTACATACTCCTTGGGGTAGGAGTCACCTCGCCTAAATACATGTCTCCAGGAGATCAATATCAATTCTAAACTGGACACTGGTAATAAAATGTGAGGTGGGTTGGAGCAGTAAAGGTGGACCCTCCATTGGGACCTGAAATAAGACCCAAGATCAAAATATATCCTTGTTGAATCTGTGCTGTAGTATTGAGATGTTATAGAAGGTACTCTTTAGACATCTCGACAACAGCCAGGTAATATCACCCATGTAAATTTTACATCATTATATGTGACCATCACCATCCTTATTCAGTGTCACATAAGACAACCATCTGCCCATTGTCTACTTGTTACACATCTTCATTTAATTCTCAGCTTAGATAACTATATCACAATTTATCCTGGCCCTTATGCAAGGCAATAGTTTATAAATTCAAGACTAGTTCTGCTTCACATGAGTGTGAACCCTGATGGATGTCAGTAATGAGTAATGAGTCATACTTTACTCTCAACCGGGCCTCATGAAAGCAGGGTGGGTTGGGTAGGGTGGCAGCTGCTGGGTGAGATGGTTTGCAGGACTGTCTTGAAGATTTTGCCACTTCCTGCCCTGACTTCCTAAACTCTAGTGCCAAATCGCATATAAGATACATGTCCACACATTTCTAAATAATACTCATAACAAAGCTTTGACACTTCTGATCAATCTATCGCTCTCCCTCCTCCCTCTTTTGCACTCTTTTTCTGTCTTTCTCTCTCTCTCCTCAAAAGCCTTCATTAACTTAATGACATTTTCCTGACACATCACTTTCCATTGCCTAGTGACTGAAGAGCATGAAGCAATTAGAACAATGTAAAATTTTAGAATATGATTTTCCTAATAATATATTTTAATATTCTGCCTTTGAGTCAAGTGACTAGAGAGTTCTACAAGGACAAATAATTTCTATACAGAGCAGATTCTTCTGAGCAGCAGAATTCATTTTCCTGATCAGAAACTCCAAGCATGTTCTGACTACCTCAGACATTGTAGTTTGAGCGTTAAGTGCTGCTGGAAACTGGCTATGATCTCATTAAACCTTGCCATAGATGAGTATGGCTGTCTCCTCCCCCCCACCCCCCAAATATTACAATTACATGTAGGGCTTGGTCCATAATGTGACCATAGTGATAGAAGGCTATAGAGCCTTTAAAATGTGGTGGGGCCTTCAAGAAGGATTCCTGTGTTTTCTTATGAAGCTCCTGCTGTGCAGGGACTGGGCTGGTTACTGGGAGAGCCAGCCTAGTATTAGGAGTGGTTTTGCCTTTCATGGCTCAATTTCCGGCTTCCTTTTCTGCCATATTGTCTCTCTCTCCCACATCTACCCCCTTCTCTCTGTCTTGCTGTGAAGCCTTCCCAGATGCTGAGCTAAGCTGGTGTCATACTGGAACTCCCAGAACTGTGAGCCAAAGCAAAACTGTGCCCTTTATTAATTATCCTGTTACTCATACCTTTCTCAGTCAAACCACCACTTTAACAATAAGTGAAAGAAAACTGACAAAGGCAAAAAGATTTCCTTTGTTCCGCTCATACCCCCACGCTGGACCTACCTACTGTCCAGTGTGAATCTAAGTCTTCAGTAAAATCTCTCTCAAGCCCTTCCTACCTCCGGGTTCTGTATCACCTCTCATTTTTCTCTAAGTCGATTCATCTTGTTGAGTCTTGCTAGATAACTAACCCGGGTGGTCCCATGGATGCCCTAAAGTAACAACTTCTTTGAGAAGCAGGGTAGCCTTACTAATTTCATTTCTTTTCACTCTTTAAGCCAAAGTCTAAAAAAGAAAATTCTGTGAAATCGTACTGTCCCAAGTGTACATATGGAGACAGCATCTTTGCAAGGGAAAGAAATGTGTCTGGCAGCAAGAAAATAGAGTAGCTGAGAAATGAGTCAGTTTGTCTGACCCCTGAAGCCTCTCTTCCTAATGGCTATTCTGAGATAGAATCCTTGAATCATTCCTCCTTTGTCCTCACATAAATCAAGCCTGTCTCATTATCTTTTCACACTTACTCTTCACCAAAGCAGCCACTGACAGTGTCAGTGTGGTTTGCATTCCATCTATTTACTTCTACAATGCAAGGATCTAGCTGCCAGAAGATAAAGATACAAGGAGAGTGCCAACCATAACTTTCCTGGGACCTCTGAAGTGTGATCAACGTGGCCTGTGTGTTCCTATAGGCTTATCTGAAGTAGAGTTTTAATTACTTTAAATTTTGATAGTTTTTCTTTTTGTTTTGTACAACTGAATAAAAACCAAATGCTTGGAACATGTGTTCTTATGTAAGAAATTATATCCAAATAATGGATTTATTCATTTGCTTACTTGCTTGCTTATTGAGGCTGTAGGAATCAAAATCTAGAGTACCAAACATGCTGGGCAAGTGCTCTACCAGAGAGCTGTATACGCTCTAATTTTTGGACAATGACTTTGAACAATATTTCAACAGGATATTAGTCTATCCTAAAATTCTTTCAGCAGAAATTTGAACAAGGTACAAGTGGCCCACTTCTTCCATCCCCAGAGCTTGGGTCTCCTTTCCAGATTCTGAGGCTACTAGCCCTTTCTAGATGTTCTCTTTCCATTTGTTGTTTCTGTCTCTGTTTCACTCTGTGTCTCTCTCTGTGTCTCTGTGTCTGTGTCTGTGTCTGTCTGTCTGTCTGTCTGTCTGTCTCTCTCTCTCTCTCTCTCTCTCTCTCTCTCTCTCTCTCTCTCTCTGTGTGTGTGTGTGTGTGTGTGTGTGTGTGTGTGTGTGTTGAGGGGCATAGAACAGTACATTCTTTTGACCTTTGAGCCACACAGGTCCCCATTTGTTCTTGTTGTTCCTTGTTACATTTTTTTGGCCTTATTTTGGATTGAGAATTGTTTATGATTTCATTTTATTCCCTTTCAAGTTTCATTGTTTATGTTCTGAAATTCACAACAAACTTTCCTGAACAACCAGAAGTCAATTAAAACACCACACAGCATAGCATTATAATGCAAGTCTTGCTTTCTGTGTGGTGTCTGGATATCACTCACCTACCTGTGGGAATAAAATGCCTTGGCAGAGTCCCGGAGGCTTTCCTTGACGATGGGTTCCACATACTGGAAAAGTCTGAAGTTTCAAAGCCTGGAAGCTTTGGCGGTGTCAGGCCCAATGAGATGAGAAGTCTATGGGTTTCCAAAGAGTTTTATTGCCATGGTGTGGTAGCTGGATCTGGATGTGTGCCCCCATGAAACTCAGGGCAGACCTGAGTTAAACTGGGAAGAAGAAAAAGGGAGGGTCTAGAGAAGAATGCTTAATTGGCTCCACCCTCTGGCCTTCAGGCATCTCATTAGTATGTAAATCTTTCTAGGGCCTGAGGCCTGTTCCTCTTGACTGATAGCCATAGACCTCTCTGTGGGAGGGGCTGTGGAGGGCAAAAGCTAAGTGAAAAGAACCAGGGCCCAGGAGCAGAGCTGAACTCCTGGCATCCCATAAGGGTCTGGGGTTCCAGGCTTTTGCTCGACCAAGCACCCAGCTGCTTCTCAAAGCCCACTGCTCCACAACCTAACATGTGTTTACAAATGCAAACTACATTACTAAGGCTTTTTTTCCATATATTGCCTGCTAATTTTAGATTTGCTTAACATAAGAAATACTTTTTAACTTTCATTCTATTGTATTCCTTTATATTTCTTGTGTCTGTTCAAGTTTTGGTCTCATAATTGTGGTCCGAGAACTATACTAAAAATGTGTTGTATGGCTGACAATTTAGATTTCTGATAGATATCATGGTTAGCATATAAATCCCTGGGTTGAATTTTCAGCATGGCAGGAATGCATATGCATTTATGTGTTGGCTCCTTGCCAGCAGGTTCAGGGGAGAGGAGAGAGGGCCCGGTCCCACTGGGTCTCTCTCCGGTGCAGAGCAGGATGGTGAATGTCCTTGGCCCAAGAGAAACACACCTGGCCCAAGGAGTCTTGTTGAAGCAGGAACTTCAACTTTATTGTATCAGCCTGTCGCTTATATAAACTCAGAGCATAGGGAGGAGGAGTTTTGGTGGAGTAAGGTGATGTAGGGGGTGGGAAAGGGTGACAGAGGGTATGGGGTGACTGACAGGGCCAATGGCAAAGCTCTATATCAGCAACAGCAGGGCAGAGGCAGGGCCAAACAGGTCTTGCTGAGTCACCGGGGTATGGAAGTGACTGAAACAGGACTCAAAACTCGAGCCTGGCTTAGGCTCTCCCACAAGGCCACAAAAACCTGAGCCAGACTCTGGTTTGTCCACAAGGCCCAAATCAAGGCCTAAATGGGACCCAACATATATACAGACAGAAAGACAGCTAGTTAATGTCCTGTATGCTTGCTGGCAATGAATTCTTTCTTACATCTGTTTTGTGTTTAAAGCTGTTTTAGTGGCAATTGTGTTTCCTATGATGGCTTTGCTTTGCTCTTCAGAACATTTGATACTTTCTTTTGTCATAAAATCTTGGTTTTTTATTCTTCTTTTTAAATTATTTATAGACTATATAACAAATTACAAACAGTAGTCAAGTTAAATTCCTTATCCATTTCTTTGTTTAAAATTTAAAATTTTTTAAATTTTATTTTTCATTATATATATATATATATATATATATATATATATATATATATATATATATATTTAAGAGTTAATATGCAAAGTAATGGGGTTCATAATGACATTTTTCTTTTTAAAAGATTATTACTTTGTTTTGGCATAGGGTTCCAGGCAAGTTGAACTGGCCTTAAATTCACTTGTAGCATGACCTTGAACTTCTGATCCTCTTGGCTCCACCTCTCCAGCTCTGTGATTACAGTCATGAGCCTTCATAATGCCCTTACACAGTGCTGGAGCACGAACCTTGGGATTTATTTATCATAGCCAGGCCTGCTACCAACTGAACATATTTGAGTCCTCTCACTATGGAATTTTAATGCATATGTGTCAATATGCTTCATTCTCATTTGTCTCTGTATACACTGGCTTAAGCCATAACCCCACATCTTCCTCTACCTGGCACCATCCATATCATCTATCTCATCTACTTTTATGTACCATGTCCAGTGCTTCTCCCTCACTCCTTCAAGCACTTTCTCTTCTTTCTTATGATCCCCTTTCTATGTTCCTCACCAATATACATACATATATATGATATATACTTATAAATGCACATATACAATTTTGATTGTAGAACCTAGATTATACCCATGAGAGGAAAATATACACCACTCTTCTTTCCGAGTTTGAATTGTTGCACTTAACATGATTTCCAGTTCTTCTATTTTCCTACAAATATGATGTAATTTTTTTCAGGATGCATAGAATCCCAGTCTGTATATGTAATGTGTTACAGTCATTCATCCATCAATGGAATCTAGGCAGCTGCCTCTGTGAATTGTGAAGGATACTGCAATAAGCATGGGCATGCAACAGCCTCCATGGTGTTACATGCCCAATGTGTATCAGGGTGTTGCCTTAGCCCTGTATAGTGCTTGTCTTTCCTGATCTAGGTGTGGTGTGGTTTGTTATCTGTGTGCCCCTGAGCTTTGCTCTTTGAGCTTTACTTTCTTTCACCAGTGTGAGCGGGGTATGCTTGTGGAAGTGAATCAATTTTGACATGTTTTGTATTTTATAATTTTCTTCTTGGTGTTTACTGGAGTTTGGAAACCTGTTCTTTGATATGGTTCCTTAATTTAAAGAAAGAATAGTGAAAGAAAAAGAAAGAAAGAAAGAAAGAAAGAAAGAAAGAAAGAAAAGCAGAAATACCAGCTATTCCTTTTTACCTTATTTTAAAATTACTTTTTCTGCTAAGATCTCTCTTTTCCTTTCTGATCTGTGTGTATATGCCGCTTGACTGTGCCCCAGTGCATATGGGTTAATTTCAAGTTAAGTTAATTTTTTTTCAGGTACATTAATGTCTACTGAACTATCTTCAAGTTTGACAATTTCTTCTTTGGATGGGTTTTCTTTGGATGGGTTGAATTTACTCATGAGTACTCATTAGAAGCGTTACCTTTGTTGTTTTGTTTCTTTGTTTGTTGTTTGTTTTAGAAAGATATTTTGTATTTGTGTGTTGCCTGTACTT
Organism: Arvicanthis niloticus; assembly: GCF_011762505.2. Classification (NCBI taxonomy): domain Eukaryota; kingdom Metazoa; phylum Chordata; class Mammalia; order Rodentia; family Muridae; genus Arvicanthis; species Arvicanthis niloticus. Next base: position 62,199,892 of record NC_047661.1, on the reverse strand, counting down.
TGTGTGCAATGACTATGTAGGCCAAAAGAGGGCACTAGATGCCATCCACAGGAACTGAAATTGTGGATGATTATGAAGACCCATGTGGGTGCTGGGAACTGAACTTGTGTCCTCTTCAAGAACCACAAGTGCTCCCAACCACTGAGCCTCTAACCCATGCCCCAGCCCTCCTTTAATTTTTTTCCCCTACAGTTTTCACTTAGTCACGTCTTACTGTTTTCTTCATCTCTGGTGAAATCATCCAACTGATCTTGTGTGTTGGTCACTTTGTTCACTAGAATCTGGATTACATGAATAATGGTGATTTGTAAATTCAGTGAGTATGACATAACTGATTAATTTTCATAGTTGTTTTGCTTCTTGAGTGAGATATGCAATTTGTTCTTGAAATAGTAAACCTCCCTGGCTACTAGGCTTTTATATATGAGTAGAATTTGAACAAGATTTGAAACCTGCCCTTTATGTTGTTTCCTTTGAATTGATATTGTGTTTAGAAAAAGGATTGGCTTACCTATCACATCCATATCTTTATGCCCTCAGGCATACATATTTCTTCCTAAATTATTCTGTGGAGACTATCACACGGTATGTACTATTGTTACCTAACTTGTTTCCTTATTTGTTATTTTTTTTCTTGGGGATGTGTGAAAAGACATCTGTTTATCTTACATAAGTCATTGTGGACTGATCAAAGTAATGGTTCAACTGAGCTTATCTTGGTGATGCAATGAGTTTATTGGACTTACAAGAGCAAAAGGAGGGGCAATTTACAGGTATCTGAACCACTGAAATATAGTCCCCACTATAATCTGTCCCCTATAATGAGTGATGATGTCATAAAGCTGGATCACAGACTCCTACCTTCAGTTAACATTCTGCCTCATACATACTCTAGAACCTCATATGTGCAGCTCAGGGGCTAGAGGGAGCAATGCTACAATCCAAGGAGAAAGTCCTTTCTTCAGCTAGGGAGTATTGCCATGAGCTCAGACACATTGACTATCATTGACTTATTCTGCTTGCTTCATTGCTATGAACAAGGGGCCAGGCATTCCTTAGATCATCATAGCAACCCGTACTACATGATGGTTGACAGCTGCATCATGCCAAAAGGAATCCTGTCTCTCTAGCATCATGTTGGTTGAAAGATATGATGGTGTGTGCTTTAGCCTTAGCAGGTCTAATATCTCTGGTTGTCAGGTCAGGCCCTCCCAGTTCCTTTGCCCCTTTCCTGGTACTGTGGTCTCATTGTGTACTCTTGTTCCTTTTTCAGGAGTCAGTTCTCTTCTCTCACCATCCTTTTTAAGGATGAAAGTATTGGTGCTCCTCCCTGCCACAAGCTACTTTTCTTACTGACACTTGGGAGAAAAAGGGTGCAAGCGGTGCTTACTCCCACACCTGTAGAGGTATGGGTCTCCTGTTCTACTTAAAACACCATTTTCTTCTGGTTCAGAGGTCCTTTCTTTGATAACCTGGGGGACTTGACATTTCTGAAACCCTCATGAATTCTGCATTGTCCTGTCAGCCAACCCAGAAACTTCATCATATTCTCAACTAATTCAGATGGCTGACTCATGTTGGAGCATCTGTCTCCTGAGGGAGAGCTCAGTCCTTTCTCTCCATGCAGGCCTTTCCTTCTCATGAGACTCAACAACCTCAATTCTCTGATCATAGGACGACTCATCCATCTGAACATCTTCCAACACCTTTTTGTTCTCATAGTGGGAGGGATGTTCTTTCTTGCTCTCTACATTCTGGTTAGGATTCCAAAAATCTATAGGGAGATATTTTGCATTCTTCTTACAAAAATTGTCTTCAAATTTGGATGTAACTGTTTTTGCTCACAGCATATCGCCCCTTGGATTAGCTCTCTAGTATTTAACAGACCCAGGTTGTGAATTTCTTTCACATGAGAGGATGCAGCTCTAAACAGACTATAGCTGAATAGTGTGCACATAGTGATTAGAGTCTTAGACTTAATGGGCTGCATTAAGTCTAATACCATGCAACCATGATATACAAAATATCATGGGTTGGTGACTTATACACAGTTCTCTGGGCTGGAAGCCCATGACAAAGGCACCTGCAGCTTTGGTGTCTGATGGTCAGGGCTATTCTGCATATACAGTGTCTTTTCACTGCATCCTCAAAAGGGCATACAAACTTCCTCAGGCTCCTTTATAAGACTGTCATTCTCATAAAGGCTTGAGGCTTTATCTCTCAAAACCTAGTCACATTTCAGAAAGCCCTACTTTAAGAATCATCACCTTGGGGTTAGAATCTCAATATTTAAATGGTGTAGTCGGGGAGGCCACAACTATTCAGATGACAGCATCCAAATATAACTGGGCTGTTTCATGAGAAATGAAAAAACTTAATTTCATGATTTTGGGTGATCTTTGTTATTGTTCTTAGTATGTTCTATGTGCCCATTTGATGTTTGTTAATTTGAATGAATGCATTAACTACTTGAAAGCCTAAATGAATGTTAACTATTACTAGAAGGCTGAAGATAATAGTACTGTTACTGCACAGAGTTCAGAGAAAACTTTGTTATTGTTATAATAGAACATTTTCTAACACATATTTGTTGCTTTTTCCAAAACCTGGCTCACTGTATTGTGTTGGGGGCCAACTTTTAGCAGAAAGCGGCTATCAGCTTTGCAGCCATCTTGAGCCATATACCCTGACATGAGATTTGGATTACAATAGCCTACAACAGCTGAGCACACTCCGATAATCTTGGTTTAGATACCTTGAGATTAAAGGTGTGTGAGATTAAGGGTGTGTGACTTAAGAGTATGACTTAGAAGTATAGAGATTAGAGTTAGAGACAAGACCTAAGGGCATGATTAAAGGTGTAACTTAGAGGCGTGGCTTAGAAGTAAGACATATAAAAGGCAGAGACAGAACAGATCAAAATCAGACACATCAGACATTAGGTAGAAGACAGTTGGCTCTAGACAGAACCAGACATTAGACGAATCAGACTGAGATCAGAGAATCAGACACATCAGACTTTAGGTAGAAGACACTGGGCTCCAGACAGAATCAGACATAGCAGACAGAGGAGACAGAGAAGGAGACACTTTGAGGAAGAGAGACTGAAGAATAAACGGGATTGAATCACACCCTGTCTGGTCTCCATTCTTCGAGTCTGCCCTCACCCTCGCTCTTGCTGAACCCCGACCCGCAGACCGGAGCGGCAGCTTGGGCCGGGATACAGTGGCCGCCCAAACGTGGGTCGGCCCGGGCCTCAACATTTTGCCTGGGCTGCGACGTTTTTTGGCCGCCCCAACGTGGGGCTAGTGTGGACCCCAACAGTATTGAATGTTATTTTTAATGATATGTAAACATTTCAGGTTTTTTTTTACACTGAAGTCCCTGTTATTATTCAAACCTAAATAATACTACTGCCTTTAATCCATCAGACAGAAGTTGTAATATATTATGAATAAATTCATTTTCTTGAAGAGCAACAAACTCCAAATTCCTTTAACCAACTTATCACTTTAGATTTATGTTGAATTTATAAATAAGAATTTGAATCCCTAGTATAATTGAAGTGTAACTATTGATAGGGTTTATAATCACAAAAAAGGCTATTTTACAGTTTTTTAGTTTTATCAAAAGTCATTATTTTCTCAGATAAATTGAGTTCTTCCAGTGCATTTATTTATGTGACATTTATAACTCTGACCTCAAAACTTACTTAGTTGGAATCAATCTCTTTTCATTTCACTTCACATATAGTGCTGTGGTCTCCCTCATCTGTCTGAGTGCAAGACATATTCTAATGAAGACAAATAGTTACAGGGAATCAGTTGTCTAAGAACCCTCTCTCCACTCCTCCAACCACAGGCACTAAATTAAAATGATTGATGTTATACTTACTGGTTTATATGTTTGTGCTGATCCTAAAAGGTTAGAGCATGTACATTATACATTGTCTTCACAAGTAACCCTGAAGCAACACAGTAGTTAGTGCTTGCATTTCTGAGATGGCTATGCATCACAGAGAGGCCTAGCACAAGCCTGACATAAGAGAGACAACAGTGATTCTAATTTTCACACCAATGCTCATCTCCTCAATAAACAGCTCACAACTATACTGTGTATCACATCAGAGCCTATTTGCATGAAAATCTTAGATGGCTTTCTTAAACCATCTTTTTTAATGGTTGTTTGTTTTGTTTTTGTAATAGCAGTTGGTGTGATCTATTATGACTAAAGCTTTCACTTTTCTTTAAAGTTTTTTCTTGTGTACTCCAGCTGCCATTCATACCTATCCATAAGTAAGCCTTCCGGTTGTGGTATTTTGTAGTTAGGAGTAGGTGTGCTAAATGAATACAGGTAAGACAACTGGAGAGTTTCATTTGAAACCAAACAAACCACAAAGTGGAATGTTAGCTATGGGGGGAAAATGAGCTCACAAGATTTTTGTTGCTGTGTTGTTTCATTTTTTATATAGACGAAAAAAAAATGCTGTCTTTGCAAACTGATGAGAATGAAGGTGATAACTGATATGGAGGAGGCCTGTGCGGTAACTACAGTAACAGCAGGATGATGATGAACGTGGGTGCTGATGATGGGCGTGAGTAGGCAGGTGGAGTAAGTGTAGACTTTTCTCCTGAGTGGTTCTATTTCCTGAGTGACTCAGCAACAAAGTCTTCTGCTAAAATTCAAGGAGGGGGAGGTAATTGCTAAGTGTTATAACTATTTTATTTCTAAAGCATAAAATAAACATATAAAATGAGAGAAAATAAAGAGGCTAGAGGTAGTTTTATAGTATTACAGACCCATAGTCACAAAGCCAGTGTCCAGTTAAACTTTGACTCCTGTGATTTTAATCCATACATTTCATTCAAACACATGTATAGCTTCTCATTTCCGCTGCTACCCAATTCAGACTACTCCTAGCTCTTGACTGAGCTGCCACCTCAGCCTCCTAACTGACTTCAGCACTTCTAGCTGCACTTGGTTGTTTCCAATACATTGAAGAAGGGCTAATGGCTGAAAAAAATTCCTATGTGTAAAATTTTCTGAGTAATATCCTTTTAAAATGCACTTAGTTATTACTTTCCTTATAAGAAAGAACTGCTGCCTGATTTTAAAGATGAAGAAATCAAGATTCGGCTATGCTTGACTTTTTGGTTACACAGTTGATATGTGAACTAGAGAAGTTCATCTCAAAAGTTTCCATTAGTCACTGAGATTGAGACAGGCTGCTCTTACGTCCCAGGCCTCGTTTCTACACTTCAGCTCACATAGATGTACCTGTTCAGTTTTTAAAAAATACTTTAACTTGTATAATGTACCCATTAATTCAAAGTAACTTGCCTTAAAGCTACATGTTTTGAGACTGTAATAGTTTCAAAAGAATTGTATATCCTTCTTGGAAAAAAAGCATTTCAAATGTATGTGTAGTAGGATACATCTATTATCTCTATATTTGTTTTAATGATGAATCATTTACCCCATAAATTAAATCAAAAGGCAGAAAGCCTTTATTGTCAATGAATTTTATTCATTAGCCCAGTCTAAAACAAGAAATAAAAACAGAAAGGTATTTATTTTATGTTTTAGATAAATAATAACAATGCTAAAGTTTGAAATTATAAAATTTTATAGAAAATCTATATTTCTTCTCCAACATAATTTTATATGACTGGTTCATTACAAATCAGTGAGGGTTTTTTTTTTTTCAGCCCTCCATCTGCCTGTCAGCTAAAGTGAGAGAACATAAAAGCACAGGCCTACAAATTTATATTCTCAAATTCCCAAAGTGATGGAACCCACCCTATCTGATTTCCTTGGAAATTAACCTTTTTAATGCATTTTGAAGACCAAACTGTAACTAAATTCCAAGTCATCTAGAGAGCTGTCTGTGGTCCAGGTGCACACTACTGTGACTGTGTCATCTTGTAACAGGGCCACTTGTTGCAGCGAACTGTAAACACCTCTAATTAGTCTAACAGCAATAGTCAGAAACTGTGCAATCTACGCCACTTTTACCGGTAGCCTTTCCTGCTTTTTTTTTTTTTTTTTTTTTTTTTTTTTTTTTTTCAGTAAGGTGAATGTTGATTAAGCTGGGTGACTTTCCAGAGCTGAAGAGCTTGGGGACTGCAAGTCATTTAAAATTCATTGTTGGGAACAGCAGCCAAGTGAAAACTTGACAACACTGGGTTGGCTTTACATCCATGTAGGGCTTTCAGAATCCACATGAGTACTGAATTAGCCCTAATGGGGAGTCTTGGCTAAGAAACACAGTTAGTTCGTATTTCCCAAGGGGTTAATCTTTTTCTTACACAGTCATTTCATGAATACTGGTTGCCTGATTTCCTGCTCACAAAGGGCATACTGAGTGCTGAGTCTTCCCCCTCTGCTCTCACAAGGTACTCATAAATTTATGAGGTTTTCTTGGCAGGCCATCGCTTCAGATTTGAAAGGGAGACACCATGGTTCCTATTAAGTGCAAGATTTCAAGGAAAGATGTGAGAAATGTTCTGGGCAGGATTTTTGATGTCCTGTGCCAGAGCAATCACAAGTCACAGCCTTGGGCACTTGGAGCCAAGGTAAAAATATTTTTTTCTCCAAAATGGAAGCTCACAATGACCTGTAATACGTAATAGCCTTACTAATAAGCAGGATCTATGCGGTTTGAATGCAAGCGTCCACATTTCTCCACTGCTTAAACCACCTTAGTTGTGAGAGAGGCTTGGGAGGAGAGATGGCTCTTTATGCGCATGTGTTTTCTCTCCATTGATTGTCAGACCTTCTAGGACAGATTCCCTAACTGCTAGGAAACCCAACACAATCAAGGGATGAGTTCTTTAAATTCAAAACAGGTGCTTTTGGAAAACCTCTCATGTTATACCCAAAGCAATTCAGTCCTTGCTAATAGGCTTTCACAGTAAGGAGGCAAAGTCACTGGCTCACTGGAAGAGAAGAAGGAAGAAGAAAGGAGGAAGAGATGGAAGTAGGGAAGGAGAGAGGAGGGAATGGAGAGACAAGGCAGGGGACTGTGTGTGTTGTATTCATTTGCTTGTTTCCTTCTTGTGGTGCCGTCTTGTGGTACAGATGCACACACACACACACAGCCACACATACAGATTCAGACACACACAAATAACACACACACTGATTGTTCTAAAAGATTTTAAAGGCAAGAAAGGAAGGATGGGGAGAAAGAAAGAAAGAAAGAAAGACCACCAAATCCAGAGCTTTCTGAACCAATAAAATTGCATGTACAGCCATGTAAATGCCGCCTTCAGCAGATGTGTTGTTGCTTTAATTTTTCATGATTTGCCCTTAGCTATCATCAAGGGCTGATATTTAAATGACCATGGTTCTTTGCAGAAATGCTGGGCTATTCACAAGCTGTTGCTTCCTCCCACACATAAAGTTCCCAGAAGGCACAATTTAAAATAAATTTTTCCAGAAAAACCAGAAATGTAGTCGAATTAATGAATAATTATGCCAGACTAGCCCCAGGGACATTTTGCCTCGACTTAAGCACCCTAGAGTACATCCCTTCCAGTTCAACTCCACTGAGCAATTCATTCGACTAATGTATGCCTTGTCCTTCTGAATTTCCTCTAAGAAACTTAAAAGAATTTGCCAGATAAGACTGAATAGGCAATGGTGCTTTGAATGCTGACTTTGAACTCACTGTGTTACTAAGCATTTCAGTCTGGCCTGAAACACAGAGTAAAGGAGCGTGCCAACCTAACTGGCTTTGAGGTATTTAATTACCATTTTTGGGACCAATCTAAAACATTTTCTTGATAGGCAATTCATGTAATAGTGAAAGACTTCTCAGGATAGAAGATTTTTGGTAGAGCCGAGTTGGAACCCTAGGTAGGCCCACAGTGGCCATCTATATACCTGGAAGTTGGAGAAACCCTTAACTGCTCAGTCTACTATGTTGGAGGCCTCAGAGGGAAAGGGATGGATGATAGAGCACTAGTCAGAGTCTAAAGGCTCAGGTGCCTCCTGAGGAGTCACTGTGCAAGTCCACGTTGAAAGGCTCAAGGGGTAGGAACGTCTTTGGGCAATGACAGCATTGCCAGTACAGTGGCTCGGGTAGAACAGTGCTTCATGTGCCTCATCCTAGGAGGCACTGCCCATATTCTTACCTTCTCAGTTACTATCTGACTTGTCAGTTCTCTTTGTAACAGCCTCAGGCACCATGCAAGGACATGGTGGGCACCACAACTCCTTTAAGCATGTCTTAGAACCATAGTGTGGACAACATCACTTGTATTTGGATACTTTCCAAACCATACCCATCAGATTGACAGATACGTAAGGCTTTGCTAAGGCATGAGCTGTCTGTACACAAACGCTGTTTCTATAAAAATCTCAAACACCAAAATTAGTCTCAAGAAGCTGGTCTTAGAATTATGTGTAAAATCTCTTCTGCTAATTGTCAGGGAGATATGAATAAAACTACAAGGATATCACTTCATGCTTGGACTGGCAATTGTTTTTCAAAAGAGAAGAAAAATATAAGAAGTGTTGATGAGGATGATGAGAAGTTGGAGTCTTGATATAATGCTGGGAGAGAAGTAAGGTGGTATGATGGCTATAGAAAGTATAGAAAGATTCCACAAGAAATTAAGGGCAGAACCAACTACAACCCAGAAACTGCCATTATGAGATTTTATCCAAGAAGACTGAAGTCAAGATTTCAAAATTTGGGTCCAAGGTAGACCTAGAAAAATAATCAGCTTTATAGCTCAAAGCTCCACTGCTTCTATTCCAAAATTCCTATTTGCCTATTCTAATTGGGTCTGGTTAATTTTAGTGTGTCTGAATGAGTGTGTGCATGTGTGTGTGTGTGTGTGTGTGTGTGTGTGTGTGTACCAATAAATTATATAAAAAGAATAGTTGGGTTTAAACCAAGTCTGTGATTGCTAACATCAATCTTGCCCTTCACACCACTCCTGATACTTACATGTTTAAGATAATTTGATCAGCATGTGGGACACAAGAATTGACAGAATAGAGGAAAACATATATTGCAAGTTAAGTCTTTTACTCATTCCTTTGTTAACTCATCAATTTATATATTAATTTATTCATTCATTCACTCATTATCTCTCCAAGAGGTATTCATTACTACTCATTGAAGCTAACTTAACAGTGCCAATGACTAACCTGACCGAATAAAACCGAGAACAGAGCAGACTGGCTCATCTGACCATTCTTGTATCTAGAACCTAGATGATTGCTTTCTAAAAGAAGAAAATGTTTTATGTGAAAGTAGAAGGGAGATGATTTTAGAGCATCAAGAGTGGCAGTGGGCACCAATAGAATGGCGGTGGGCACCAATGGGAGGTGGGAGAGGGTAAGGGGGGACAAATATAGGCAAACCACAATGATATATGTTGCAATATAATAGATTCTGTGTGTGCCCTGCCTTTGTTAAATCTGCCAGCCATAGATAGATGAATCAAATGTGTAGATTCCAGCCCATATGGAATATCCAATATGGCCAAACACATAAATTTACATTTGAAACTAAAAATAAGACAGGCTAGTTACAAAGAACAACTACATATGATCTACAAGAACAGAAGTGTTCATTCTGCCTTTCAGGAAACATGCTAGAACTTTTATTACTTATCCTAATCCACAAAGGTTTTGAGATGACTGGTAGAAATGTGTAGATTTTCCAGGAAAGATGAAATCACTGACAGATTCAAGAATATTGGGGGCTTCCTGGGAAAGAAATGCAAGTGAATAGTAGGGACTGCACACAAATATCTGTGGCCTCCCATACTTCTGAAGTCTAGAAAAGTTAAATAGAATCCACTCCATTCCTTAATGTTAAAACATTAGAAAAGTGAAGCCATGTTCAAGATCTTCGAAGCCACTCATATTTCAATAAATCACAGCGGTTTCTACAAGATTAATGAAGAAATACACTGTTTTCTGGCTAATATGTTTGTTAAGCCTATAAGAACAGACATCATACTTGACCTTCCAAAGAGGCACAACACTGCTGCTAATCTGTTTACAAATGATAATATAAAAGTGGTCCTATGAAAGCCTGGGCAGATGAGCCAGACTACCCTGTCCCTCTCAGATTTATTAACCTGGCTTAGTTATTGGCACTGCAAAGTTATCTTCAGTGGGTAGCAATGAATATCTCTTGGTGAAATAATGAGTGAATAAATGAACGAATGAATGAACGTTTGAATTGATGAGTTAACAGAGGAATGAATAAAGGAAGACTTAACTCAGGACAGACTTTTGACTACTCCTCCTGCCTACTCATGCCCATCATCTGCACCCACAATCTCCGTCATCCTGTTACTGTTGTTACTGTACAGGCCACCTCCAGCCAGACCTTCAACATTAGTTTGCAAAGATAGCAAGAAAGATACCTAAAGATATTCATCAAGATGTCATGAAAGTTGCTTCAATTTTTATATGCAGAAACTTGAAATTGTATTAGACTATAATAAGATTAGGGAGGATGGCGGCCTCATTGTTTATCATTCATCTTACCCTTACCCTCAAAACAAACAAACAAGCACTCTTCGATGTGTCACGGTCTCTGCTAGGTGCTCTTCGTTTATCTCAGTTTCTTAGATCCAGAAGTCATAATGAAATTAATGACATGGCTGAACAATGGGCATTTATTCTCTTGTAGTTCTGAAGAATAGAAAATCAAGGTTAGGGTGCCAGCATGGCGTGGATTTGGTTAGTCCCTGAAGGAAACATGTTTTTAAAATATACTTCTGAACATTTTGAGCCCAAATGTTAATTTATGATTTTAACATCATAGTTTAATGGTTGATTAGGTGTTGGAGTCAACTGTTCACTGAACAGAAAAGAGTCTCAGAATGCAATAGAAAACTATATTTTTACCGAGTACTAATTATTCCCTTACGCTTTCCACATGGGAGGATTTCATTAATTATTTGTCAGTTTTCTGCTATAATTATGGAATAAATGGGAAAATCATGTTGGAAATGTAAACTTTCATAAGAACAATGAATGAACTGCAGAAATCTCCTATTTATGCTTCTTTAAGTGATAAACTTTTCCACTTACACTAGAGTTTATGTCTCAGGAAATGGATTGACCTCACAGCCCACTTCCCTTAGACCGTTTATGCATGATTACTGTTTTGTGGTGCCAGAGTAGGCTTTACCACTGTAGCCTTAATTCTACAACCTTAAGGAAATTATCTGGTTCTTCTGAATCTTGAGAGTATCATATAGATTCCCTAATGCTTCTAAATTAAGGAAAATTGAAAGGATGGAGGGAAGGTGGTATAGTTTTATTTCAACTTAATAATTAAAAATAAAAAAAAACCCATATGAAAATGTAAAATAAAATGTAGCAAATACCCAGTGTCTCCAAGCAAGAAACCTCCCTCCCATGCTACATCTACCTCTGTCCAGTGAACTGCTGGACTCTGCTGTGCTAGCTTGTGGCAAGAGTGCACAGCCCCATTTTTTGATGTTTTCCAGACAATAGGCTATGAGTGGACATGACCTATATAATGCTGGAAAGGAACTAAGTGGGTATTTTGTACCCTCCTTTGTTCTTGAGTTTCTACCCTCTTCTATGAGAGGAGCTGACTTAGGATACTGACTCAGTCAGCAGAGATAGGAAACCAGTTTCATCTTTTTATCCTAGGAGCATTATACTATTTAAATACTCTTTTTATTATGCCTTCATGTGCAGGGAGTAAGTTGTTTCTGTTTGAATGATGTGTCTTATTGAATTGTAGTTTCTAATCAGTTACTGGTGGTTTAGAGCAATCTCATTTCTTATTCATAAATACAGTCTATAACTTTTATCCCTTCACATAATTTTCAGGTTACCTTTTCTAATATAAATGTTTATATCATTGGAAGTCATGATTACTTTTTCTCTTCACCCGTAATCTCCCAAAATCATTTAATTTCTTGGCCAGTTTTTAAAAGGGTATTAGTAATAATGCACACTGTTATCTTGTTTCTGACCTTAAAATGAAAGAGCTTAAATTTATAAATATGTTCAAAGAGATTTATACATTTTATTAAACTTTTGTCAGATCAGGCAGATTCTAATCTATTCCTCATTCTCTAATTTTAAGTCATTGTGTCTTGGTCCAGTTGATAAAAGAACCACTCTCAATCTTACTGGAACAAAGGAAGTGCCAGAAAGGACGCTTAGCACTCTCTGTGAGTGCAGATCCAGGGAGCAGAAGCTGGGACCCGGTCATGAGCACTGCTTCTGAGGAGATCAGTCACTTGCTTCAAAAATACCTCTGAATGAACCAGAAAGTTGTAACCGTGAATTTCTGAGAAAGGTTAAGATCTTAACAAACTGCTTAGGAGGAATTTATAGAGACAACCAAGAGCCTACAATGTCTGGCCTCCATAACTCCCCAGAATGGAAACCCCTACTCCAGACTGCTTTTGCATGGTTGTACAATGGTGCTCTCACTGGCAAAAAGCAACCCTAAAACTACACAAAGAAGGAAGTTTTAGAAAACTAAGATCCTGGCAGATGCAATGCAAAGAAGACCAAAATCAAGGGGCTACGAGGCAGTGTTGACAGCTGACAACGGAGCCTGACGTGGATCCAAGATGGCTGTGTGGGACTCTTTTTCTTGTGCTCACTATAGTGAGTCACACAAGTGAATCTTTCTGGCATAAAATTTCTGTCTACAGTGAGTTATTTTTAAATATAACTAAGGGATACAACTGGCTAAAAATAAAGATAGCTATAAATACTATTTAAGTACATTTAGTATACAAAGATACCCTTTATAACAAATCTAAGAAGATTAAGAATGAATTTGAATCAGGAAAAAGTTTATGCTTTGGAAACTGACATAGAACTTGACTTAGTGGTAGCAGTCACTATTGATATTAGTGGTGACTAAAGTGTTTGTGGCAGAAATTCATGTTGAAGACTCTAACTTTTATTTTTTTAGTAAATATTAGCATCTGTTCCTTATTAAAATGCTATTTATAAGGTATTTGCTATTTATCCTGTACAAGGTGATTCATGACTATTAATCCATTTTTGTTCTTATAATCATATTTTGAGGTATGTAATGTTATGCCATCCATTTTATAGATAAGGAAACAGATTTGGAGAACTAACTGATCTATTCTAGGCCAAAGTAATCAAGCTGGAATTGCTGCTAACTGCTGTGCTACCTCAGTACCAAGGTGCACTGGAGGGAGAATGATGAGCTACAAGATGCAGGTAAATACACATCAGCATTCCTGACCCATTCAAGGGCAGAACACATTGCCTGAGGCATTGTTTTACTACCCATTAAATCAGATATGTATATTTATAACCATCCCACAGCCAGTGATGGTCAAGTTGTATTTTCTTCCCCAATACACTAATTTTCTGTCATTGATTCTCCAATGCAAGATGATAGGCCCAACCACAGCTATGTGCTTATTCTTGATCTAAGGGCACAAGACAAAGCCATAAGTATAGATGGTGGTGATGGGCATGGAAGGCTGCTCTCAGAACAAGGGATTGCTGTCTGTACTGAATCTTCAGTGTTTGACCTGAATGGCCAAGGCCTAGTGGTTTCTGTGGCTCAATCATGGGTAGCTGGGTTATAAGCAATTAACTAAAATTTAAATTGTTTATCTTTACTCTCCTCCCTGATTCTCAGTATAGCCTCTTAGTATCTTGCAATTGCACATAAATGCTGATAATTGGCAGTGCCTATCGAAGTGGAAAGCATCTTAATAGGAGAGTGTAATCTTTCCCTTTTCTGATCAAGTTATAAGGGAAAAGGGCGAAGTGGGCATGCTTTACAGAAACAGATTTTATTTACATAGAAAAAAGCTGATCTTATTTTATTTTTTCTGAAATTAAAATATAATTACATCATTTCCTTTCTCTCAAATTTATGACTTGTTCTCCTTTTAATTGCTGGTTATTAGTTTCCAGTTTTTGATGCAAAATATTTTATTGTGAAATTCTATACTGCCTTCTCAGTTATAGTGGGTGGATAAACATGGAGCTCCTAGTTTGTGGGGGAGGGGCCTAGAGCAGATATTTTTTTAAAGTATTTTCATTATTTTTGTTATTCACGACAGGAAATTACTCACCCTGGAAAAATAAGTTCACACATTTTATACAGAAATAGTTCTGTCTCCATCTGTCTCTGTCCCTGTCTCTGTCTCTCTAATCTCTTTTTCTGAGGTTCTTGTCGTGTGCAGCTGTAGGAATATGTGTATGTGTGCAGAAGACAAGGGTCAATGTTAGATGTTCCTTGGTCTCTTACAGGTTTGGTTATGAGCCCAGCCCTTAAACACTGAGTCATCTCTCCAGCCCCAGCAGTTCCTTGTTAGCTCTCTACCTTAGGTTTTGAGTGAAGACATCTCACTGAGGCTGGGGCTCTTTGATTCTGTTAGCCTGGCTATCCAGAGCTGCAGTGCTCCCCAAGTCCACGCTCCAGCAATGGAGTCACAGTCATGTGCTGTCCTACCTGGGTTTTTTACACAGGTGCTAAGGACCTGAACTCTGGTCTAAATACTTGTATAGGAAAGACTTTCTTCATACCAGTGCCTCCCTGGCCTCAATAGTTTGTATTAAGTACTAATATGCAACAGGGTTTATACCATGATTAGCTTGGTACAAAAAATGTGCAGTTTGGAGGGACTGGGCCTAATTCTGATTTGAAATATGTGCTCTCTTCTAAAAGCTGCAGGGGTCTACAAAATGCCACCTGCCCTCGGACACAGCAGGGAGAGTTTCCTGGCTGGAAGGCATACTGCAGAGATTCTGTTGATACTTAAGTTAGCTTACACATCTGCTCTCCTGACATTAGTTTTCTGACTGAGATGCCCCCTGAGATGTAGACATTCAGCTACATTTATTTATTTATTTGCCTGTTTATTGTCCAGGTTGTTCTTTTCTCTTCTTTTTCTACTATTTTTTCAGTGAATCCATTCATATATATATATATATATAATAATATATATTAATATATATAATTTATAATTATATATATAATTTATATATTATAATATATAATTTATTTTTCTTTATTGCCCAGTTTTTGTCTTTTTTTGTTTGTCTTTTCATTTTCATTTGATTTTTACCATTGTGCTTGCAAAGTTACAGAGTTAATTAAGAGTCTCAATGACATCATTACCCTCCAGAGAATATCTGCTCTCCTTTTAGCCAAGCAGTGAAAGACAGCACACATAGAATGGTATGTGATGGAGTTGATGTATTTATATAGTGTTTTATACTTGCCTTTCATTCTTACAGCTCAGCCCTCCCTGATCTCTAGAGAAAGTATGAAGTAGTTTCTACCATTCTATTTTCCTTGACTCCAGACCTAGAAGAATGCTCAGAGCCTCAATCGGCTTCAAATAGGCTTTTCCATAAGGAGGAGGAAATAGACCCATATGTTATCATTCTCTCTGTGAGCTTCTCTTCCCCTCTGAATCATGCTCCCAGGGTCTCTACTGCCGTGGCAGCAGCTTGCTTCCTTGTGTTTCTTGCAATTGATGATGACAGTCCTTGATATTCTCTCTATGCAGTCTGTTAAGGTCTAGGAAGAAAATAGCTTTGCACAAAGACAATTAGCATTTTCTTGTGGTGGCCAGGGAGGGCCACCATCCCAGAACCCTTTTATTAAAATTATGTGGTGTGGTTTCCTCTACCACCCATGAAGACTTAAGCAGACTAAATTCACGAATCTTCTCTTTGGGATCAAACTGATCTGTGTGCAGGCACTGTGTACAACTGGCGAGGCTGGAGGTTAACAATGGGTGTTTTCCTGTATGATTCTATGACTTACTGTTTGAGACAGGGTCTTTAACTGAGACTGGAGCTTTTTACATGGATTCTAGGACTAGAACCTATATCCTCAGCTTATATAGCAGGTCCTCTGCTCACTGAGTCCTCTCTCTGTTCCCTGAGCTGAAACTAATCTCAAACTCGTATTGCTGTCAGAGTGAACACTTGCCATCTGCAGCTTTCGACAACACCCTAAGCATCACATATTCATTTCCTCACAGAATTCATATTGTGAAAATGGAGTAAAACAAAGTGTAGCGTTGTTGAAGTAAAGGTCTCCCTTCACTATTGAAAAGCAGGCTGCATTCAGGGAACTTTGGTTCTTTCTAGAGCTGCTGTAATTGGACCTTCACTGCTGTGAAAAGTCATTTGTGATTAAAAAAAAAAAAAAAAAAAAAAGAAGTGCAAGCTCACCATCTGCGAGACATCGTATCAGAGACAATTCCAACTCAAACTTAATTACTAGCAGTACACATTAGTTTCTATAGGGTCTATTTTAATTGTCCATGTCTGGAATATACACATACCTACAATGAACCTTTTAAGGCATCAGGGAGAGAACACCTCTTTACCTATTTATCTTTCCCCAGGAATACACTGAAGACTGAAGCCAGGTTTGCTTTTTCCTTCCTTTCTTCCTTCCATTTCCTTCCTTCCCTCCTTCCTTCCTTCCCTCCCTCCTCCTTCCTTTTCTTTCTTTCTTTCTTTCTTTCTTTCTTTCTTTCTTTCTTTCTTTCTTTCTTTCCTTTTTTCTTTCTTTCTTTCCTTCTTTCTTCATTTTACATCCTGATTGGTGTCATTCCTCCTGGTCCTCACTCTCCCCAGTGCCTGTCCCTATCCCCTTCTCCTCTGAGAGAATTGTGGCCCCTCTTGGATATGTCCACACCCTGGTACATCAAGGCCATTCAGGGATAGGTATTTCTTCTCCCACTGAGGCCAGACAAGACAGCCAAGTTAGGAAAAGATTCCACAGACAGGCAACAGCATTAGAGATAACCCCAGCTCCAGTGGTTTGGGACCCACATGAAGATTGAGCTGCACATCTACTACATATGTGCAGAGGTGCCTAGGTCCAGCCAATATATGTTCTTTGGTTGGTGGTTCAGTCTTTGAGAGTACCCAGTGGTCCAGGTTAGTTGGCTCTGTTGGTGTTCCTGTGAAGTTCTTATCCCCTTTAGAGTCCTCAATCCCTCCATAAGACTCCTCAAGCTCCATCCAATATTTGGCCATGGGTCACTCCATCTGTCTGAGTCAGCTGCTGGGTGAAGCCTCTCAGAGGACATCCATGCTAGACTCCTATCTGCAAACATAACAGAGTATCATTAATAGTGTCAGGGATTTGTGCTTGGCCATGGATTGGTTACTACTTGGCTATTCCCTTAGTCTCTGCTTCATCCCTTGTTCCTGCATTTCTTGTAGGCAGAATAAATTATGGGTGGAAAGATTTGAGGGTGGGTTGGTATCCCTATTGTTCTACTGGGGTTCATGCCTGCCTACAGGAGGTAGCCTCTTCTGGTTCCATATCTCCACTGCTGTGAGTCTTAGCTAAGGTCACCCCCATTGATTCTTGAAAGCCTCTTCTATCCCAAGTCTTTGTCAAATACTCTTAATACACTACCACCACCATTACCTCCTCCTCCTCCTCCTCCTCCTCCTCCTCCTCCTCCTCCTCCTCCTCCTCCTCCTCCTCCTCCCATCTCCCAGCTCTAGATTTCCATTCATTGTCATGGTTATCCAGCCATCTCTCCTGTCTCTCCCCAAACCCAATTTGCAAACATCCTCATTCCCCTTTCCATTTCCTCTCCCACCCATTTGCCTGCCTCCTATGACTACTTTATTTCCCCTTATAAGTGAGAGTCAAGCATCCTCATCGCTTGGGACTTCCTTCTTGTTTACCTTCTTTATATCTGTGGAATGTAATGTGGGGATCCTGTGACTTATGGCTAATATCCACTTATAAATGAGTACATAGCATGCATGTCGTTTTGGAACTAGGTTCCCTCACTCAGGATAATATTCTCAAGTTCCATCCATTTGCCTGCAAAGTTTATAATGTCTCTGTTTTTAATAGAAGAATAGTATTTCATTGTATAGATGTACTACATTTTCTTTATCCATTCATCAGTTGAGGGACATCTAGGTCGTTTCTAGTTTCTGGCTAAGACAAATAAAGCTGCTATAAACATAACTGAACAAGTGTCCCTATGGTATAGTTGGGCATCTTTGGGATATATGCCCAGAAATGGTATAGCTGGGTACTGAGGTTGAACTAGTCTCAGTTTTTTGAGAAACCATCAAATTAATTTCCAATTTGTTTTACAAATTTGCACTACTACCGGCAAGTGTGGAGTGTTCCTCTTGCTCCAAATCCTAGCCAGCATGTGCTTTCACTTGAATTTTTGATCTTAGCCATTTTGGCAGAACCAGATGGTTTTAGCGCAGAATTCTACCAGACATTCAAAGAAGAACGTTCAAAGTATTGAAACACTAATATGTCTCAAACTATTTCACAACATAGAAACATAAGGAACAGTGCCAAACTCATTCTCTGAAGCCACAATCATCCTAATACCTAATACCTAAACCAAATAAAAATACAAAGACTCAATACCAAAAGAGAATTTTAGACCCATTTCTCTTATGAGCACTGATGCAAAAATACTCAATAAAATACATACTGAATCTAGGTACATATCAAAAAATATCATCCACCATGATCATGCAGGAACAGGGGATGAAGCAGAAACTAAGGGAATAGCCAAGTAGTAACCAATCCATGGCCAAGCACGAATCCCTGACACTATTAATGATACTTTGTTATGTTTGCAGATAGGAGTCTAGCATGATCACAATTCATACCAGGGATGCTGGGATAGTTCACCACACAAAAATCAATCAATGTAATTCAGTAAACAAACTGAACGAAAAAAAAATCACACAATCATCTTACTAGATGCTGAAAAAGCTTTTTTCCTTTTTCCTCCATTTCCCCCTAGTTTTTTAGAAAGTGACAGCACATGTGGTCATACAATACCATTTTCATGCAAGTATTCAACAGATTTTGAATACACAACCCTGTCATGCTACCCTCCCCTCTCAGCCTTTCCTCCTCCCATTAGACGACTTTATTCTCCTGTCCGGTTGGCTTCTACTCTCACATCATCTGTATGCACATGCTTTTAGGAACACTGTGCTTTTATTACTAGGCATCTTTATTCTTCCACTTCCAACCTTTCCACTTAGAAATAATTTAATCTTTTTTTTTCCTGTGGAGGACTCTGTGTCAACAACAAGAAAAGAAAAATAGGCAAGAAACATAAAAATCAGGCTAGGCATATAGCCCAGTAGATCTGAGACCTCCAATCTTATCTTCAGCAATAAAACAAAACCAGAAACACCCCCACAAAAAAAACAAAGAAAAACATGATGAGATAGGGTAATGTTTCTATAACTGGATTAAAGTATACAGCTGCTGCTGTCCTTACAGCATCCATGTCCAGCCCATGTTAAGTGTGTGCTTCAGTGTAGAGACACACAGCTGGAAAAAAAATCTTTGGAACTTTGGAAGCATCAGAAACACAAATGCAGATGGATCCTCACTGTAGTCACCCACATTTCCTGATGTTAGCTCCAGAAGCTGAACGCTGTTTGACTACATGGTCCTCTTCATTGATCCCTCCTGCTTTAAGGTGGTCTTTATGTCTTTAGGTGGCCATAGTTGCCTGCTGTGTCAACAGCCTTTGGCGAGGCTGCACCAATGAAGACAGGCGTACTTGACAACCACTGATGGCATCTGAGCTGACAAGAGGGAGGAGGGCTTAGAGGTGGTGTGTGTAAAATCCCATGACAAACCCATATGATCAGCACACTCAACCTAGTGAGGGAACTGACTCACAGTCACGACCACATTGGAATGTTTGTCATGCTCAGGTTTTTCGCATGGTTTTTTGATACAGAAACCTAAGTCACAAGAAGACTGGACAATACAGAAAGTAAGACTAAGTAATCAGAGCAGGAGAAAACTGTTCAGATGTTGCTACAGTGCTAATGGTGTCTCAGGGTAAGAAAAATGAGCAGCTCCATCCTTCAGAATCTATTACATTTCTGCAGGTCCAAAACTGCCCAGGAAGAGGTTCAGAAGAACATACACCATGACTAAAGTGGGTGAATAGCATAATTTTTCTCATTAGAGATTTTATTACCTCTTCCTCCCCCCCCCATCTCTCCTCTCTTCTTTCTCCTTTCCCTCTCCTCACTCTCCCTTTCCCACCTCTCGCTCTGTGTGTGTGTGTGTGTGTGTGTGTGTGTGTGTGTGTGTGTGCGCGTGTGCGAGTGCGTGAGTGCTCACACATGTCTACATTGTGTGGAAGTCAGAGGACAGCTTGAAAGAGTCTGTTCTCTCCACTATAATGGTCCTGGGGACTGAACTTGAATCTTCAGGCTTGGCAGCAGGTGTTTTTTATCTGAAGAGCCATTCCAGTGGACTTGAGATTTGTTTTTCTCATACATCCACCATAGTAAAAGTGGGTGAGCCAGGTCTGGTGCATGAACACCATAGACCCATGGCTATTTCAGGCTCACTGTGGCTCTCAGTTGAAAAATGGCTCTTCCCCTACATGCAGCATCATACACAGCTTTCTAGGAGGAGAAGGACAGGCATGATGAGTCCACAGCTGCCTTGTAGGGCATTCTTCAATGTTCACCTAATAAACTCCACTAACTGATGATAGCAGGAACTGTGTCCAAAGATCCCAGTACCTAAAAAGGAAAATGGGACTAGAGCTCTTGGTTATTCAGAGTATAGGAAAACACAAAGAAAGCCCTGCAAACTTAGCTTCCTGCATATGCTCTTAGTTATGTGCTTTTGGAATCAGTAATTGTAAAGACTGTTTACAATTAGTGAGATGGCTGGTATTGGGAGTGAGAGATCCTTTCTCCTCTTGCAGAGGACCCAGTTTCTAGCACAAGAGTGTTTATTAACAACCATCTGTAACTCTAGTTCCTGTGGGCCAGATGTCCTTTCCTGGCTCTGTGTACACTACATACAACACATATGGTACACAAATATATATGCTAGCAAAACATCCATATGTATAATATTAAAATTACTTTAAAAAAAAAACCTCACTAGTCTTGGAAATCAGGTAGCTAGGCAACATGTTACCAGCTTCCCCCTAGCTTCACTGTAGGTAATAACTTTGACTTGTGGGTAACTGTTGCCTGGCTGTTTTTCAGAAACGTGAAGGACACTTTGGACTAGCTGAAACTAGTTTTGTTCACAGATCTTTCCATTTGAAGTTTTCTAATTGTTGATGGTGTTGACGTTAGATAGATGAAAACTCTACCTTTATAGCTTATATTGCATATAAAATGCCATGTGCAGGTTCTGTGCTTGAACACTATCTCCAGAGGGTTATTTTAGCTGCTCGTAGGACCTGTGGAACATATGATCTAGGCAGCAGGAGTAGGTTTCTGGGTGTGCTGGACTTTAAAGTTATATCTGCTCACAGTTCCTGCTCCAAGTTCTCTGCTACTGGACCCACAGAATATGAACAAGCTATATGGCAAACCTCTGTTGCCACAAACCATATTGTTCCATTCCATATAAATGATAACATGGCTTTCTTGTAATGATTGACTGTACCTACCCACTGAGGTAAGTCAACTCATTGGCTAACTCAGTTGCTAAGTTGGACTTTTGTAGACTCTTTAGTTTTGTCTCTATTGATTTCCCATGTAGGGTGAGTAGATGATTGCTGGTGTCTTCTCAGGAAAATCTCACTAAATAATCCTCTGCTCTGGGAGGCAGAATTAAGACTTGCCATCTCATCCTTTTCCTTGATCTCCTTGTCAATAGTTTCTTTTACATTAGACTCACTATTTCCCCGATGAACCTACTATATTATGGGGAAAATGATCCTGATTAAGCACCATGTCCATGAAAAATATTATTTCTTAATAATGAACCAAGGGAACTGGGGTGCACAGTGCTGTCTAGAACACTCTCCACTCCCTGACAGGGACAATGAATGTATCACACATCACTGTTACCTAGATCTGTTACCTAAGTCCTCCTACAGTTTCTATGTTAGGTGGTCTTTTCTGACCTTCCTGAAATTACTTGGGATCATATTTCTTACATTTCACAGCAACATCAAAAGAAGTGGTATATGTCATTTCAGGTAGAAAACCAAGAACTGATGTGTAATTTATAGCTGTTGAGGTTTCAGTATTCCAGAAAGTAGCTGCTTCATCAGCTAGGACACTAAGAGATCAAAGAGAAGAAGTTTCTCTGCTATGCATGATGGGTACAGACCCTGTGGTCTGTGCATAGTGCCAAGCCACAAAAATTCAAGGGCTGTGTTTTTACCAAATTATCAAGCTACCCCAACACATTCAACACTAGAGCCTGTCATCTGCCTACCTCTTTATCTATCTAAACTCAGGAGTATCTTGGAATAAAGGAGCAAATAATCCTTGTCTTATAACTCTCAAAATGATTGACATTCTAATTAGGATTAATTAATAAGGGACATAGTGTCTTCACTTTACCTACTTTTCTGTTCATAGTCCAGCCATTTCAACATCTGTTATTTCTTTACATCATTTCTTCTTTGACTCTTTCCCCATTCTGTTTCTTCTCCATATCAATTACCCCCCTCTACTCCCTCATGTCTTTTCAAGTGAGGAGCCCTTGTAAATAGCATCTACCTACATTGTCAGTAATAATTTCAAGAGTTTCTCTTAGAATAAGAGGATATGGGTCACTGTAGATCTGTCCCCTCCCACTTACCATTTACATAGCATATTTTCTTTTCTTACATTTTAAATTTTATTGAGGGGTTGTCATGTGCATGTGTGCATGTGTATGTGTGTGTGAATGTGTAAATGTGTGCAAGTATATATAGCACAGTGCACATGTGGAGGTCAGAGGATACCATCCCCAGAATCAGCCCCCTCTTGGGGCAGAACTCAGACTATCAAAGTTCTCAGCAAAGGCCTTAAGCCACAAAGCCATTTTACCTGCCCCGCTTAGCACATTCAAAATTACACAGTAAGTATTAAGAAGTCACTTTCTCTACCTAACACTGGAAAGTCTCTCAGTCTTTCTTCTAATTCATGGATATGACTGAAGACAGAGGCAAAGGGAAGTCTCCACTAGATGAGTTTATTATTTGATTTCTCTAACAATAGTTCACCAAATAATGCTTTTAATTAAAATTTTATTTTTACCATCAAAGAACACATGATATAATTGTGAAACTGAGCAATGTTCCGCAAAATATGAGCCCTGGAATATAGTTGAAATGACATAAAATTGCTTGTAACCTAAAGTTTCACACATCCTAGTTAGAGTAAGCTTAATTGGACATATACTGCTATATTTAGATGTCATAATTATGATATGCTTTTTAAAGCAGAGACAAGTAATAGCTCCCATGGCAAAAAAAGTTTGGTTGTGACTACATCCCACAGAGATGATAGAAATCATCAAAATGTGTCATGCCTTAGGAACAAGATACGTGTACTAATTAGATTGTGATGATCTGATTTGTAAGAAGAATATTAAATTCACATTAAGATGTGCAAGGCTGTTAGAACTCCAAACTCATTTTTGAAAGTGTAATTGACTGAACCCAGGAGTGCCTTGCAATGAAGATGAAGAGATAAAGATTATATGTGTCCTATTCAAATAACTTAGCATGTCAGTAATGATCACATTCTTCTCTTTACCTCAGTACGACTGTGCTGATCCTCAGAAAACTACATTCATCTAGCTAGTGTAAAATGATACCTCCAAAACCCTGATTTTGTAATTCTTTACTGGTGAATTCTTTACTGGGAAATATCATCTTATATTTGTAGCTTATATTGTCCAAGTTTATTTTGGCTCTTGCATTTCCCTAATTTTTATGAATCTACCATGAATAGTGTCATTGAGGACTCTTTTTGTACATGTAAACCCAAACCTTTGGCATTTGTGATGGTTAATATTTTCAACTTTATAGAATCCAGAGCCACCTAGGAAACAAATCTCCAGACATGTCTGTAAAAACATCTAGATAGGGTTAATGAAAAGAGACAATTACACCCTAAATATTTTCAGTACTACTCCATGCGCAGGGATCCTGGAATGAATCAAAAGAAGACAAGCTTAACATCAGCATGTATAGCTCTGCCTCTCGGAGGTGCATGCAATATGGCCAGCTGCCACAAAAGAAAAAACATGAAGGCGTATGTATTGAAAGTATTTGGGAAAAAATCTGTTTGTCAGGTTTCAAGTTGCCCATTGGTAAAGGAAAATGTCCTTTACCAACTTGCCGAGGCTGTGTTTGAGGAAAATACTGTGTGAGCTGTTGCTGGTGAGGAATCTCCAAAATACTGTTTACTCCGAAAAATTATTCTCTTTAATGTCCAAAGATTAAGTAATGCATGTATTTCAGAAAATGGGATTGGGCACTTAGGAATATTATCGGTTAAGATCTAGGTACCAACCAAAGATTGTTTTAGACCTGAGTTAAAAATACATCTACTGCCAGGTTTCCTTTTGTTGTTGAAACTGAGTCAGAGATAAAGTTGGCATATGGACAGATCCTTTCAGAGCAAGCAGCACTTTGTGCTGCTTCAGTAGCCAACTAATATCTTTTGGCATGCTAGCATTTGTCCTAGAATGTTCTGGATTTTTTAAATGGGTTATTGAACAAATTGATTAAATGTATGACATCTGATTATTCTGAGATCTGTTGATTTGTTTTTTTGTAGATTTTCTATTTGGTTCATTTTCTGTATTTGGTGTATATGTATGTGTGTATGTGTATGGAGAGAGAGAGAGAGAGAGAGAGAGAGAGAGAGAGAGAGAGAGAGAGAGAGAGAGCCATATTCATATGTATTGGGAAGTGTACATAGGAGGGCATATGTGTGCATGTGTGTGGAGGCCAGAGATTGACATTGGGTGTCTTCTTTGATCCCTTTCACATTACATATTAAAACAGGGTCTCCCACATGAGCTACAGCTCCTTGATTTGGCTAGTCTAAATAATCAGCTTGTCTCAGGTATACCCCATCTTCCACTTTCTGGGAGTACAAGTAGGTGGTTATCTTCACCCAGCATTTATGTAGGCACTGGTGATCTTAGCTTCAAACTCTTAGTGACTATCAAAGCTAGCTGTTTTGGTTTTTTGCCAAGGAGTATGCTCTGCTTTCAAGGCTATGAGTTGTACCTTAAGCTGATGAGAATTCCTGATTATCCCATAAATAGAAGGAACAGCAGACCTTTCTGGAAATACTTTTTAAGAAATTCACCTCATAACAAAGAACCATCAATGGATAAAATTAACTATATTTTTATTGTTTCCAGGTGTATCTTATAGGGGAAAGAAGTATATTTATTATTTTAGTAGTTATGTTCATCTGTTTTGGAAGTATATTATAGCAGAAATATTTTATCTTTTTGTAATACCAGAATGTATGAAATAGCAGTACATTTACAAGGCATGGGGATTTTCATGGCCCCTATTTGCCAGATATTTCCACTTTCCTTAATAACTTCAGCCGAGACCAATACAGATACTTGGATTGCAATATCAAGAATTAGTATTCACTATCAGATCTCATATGTCATGTTACATCAGATCTCCATATACATTTGTATATATGTAGGTTACAAAGTGACAGCAAAGAGTTTGAGACACCAGCAAAGTTCAAAAGGTTTTAGAACTAGGCTGTTGGAAATGTAAATAGTGTTTTATTAATAAGATAATCCAAGCCAAGTTGTGGAGATGATGCTAGACAGGGGATTTTTGAATTATATAGCAGTAGAGATGAGTCTAGGTACCAAGGTGAAAATAAGAGGTCTGGATCCAGAAGTGGTGGATGGATGGGTTGCAAGTCCAGATGGGAGAGAAGGAGGATAGATGGGTGACAATAGAGTAACTCTCACCAAGAACAACTGGTCTGAAATCCAAGAAACAGACAGATAGACAGAGAGACAGACAGACTGACAGATACACACCACTACCACTACCACCACCACCACCACCACCACCACCACCATCACCACCCACAGTAGTGTGATGATAGTTGGCATGAGCTGTGGCACTCACACTCTTGGTCTCTCGTTTTACAAGGTTCAGGTGCCAGTGGTACCCTTTTTCATTGGTCTGAGTATCTGATAACTTCTTGACCATGGTTTCCTTGATATGATTAGCATGTCTATGTATCCCTACATCCCCAACTCACCCTGATAAATTTAGAAAGCTGTACCTCTTCTCTTCACAGAGAGAGAGAGAGGGTGGGGAACATGGAGGCAGATGTTCGAGTGTCTCCGCCATTCAAATATAGTTGATATATCTAGATTGGGCATTGGGTTACACTTCTGACTGTGTAGGCATCTTGTTATTGAGCATCACCAAACTTATAAAGCCTTTAATTAACATTAAAAGAAAATTGTATAATAGCAAAAAGGAGAATGGGGTATGTCTAACGTGCACCCTCGAGCCTAGCATCCGTGGGAGAGAAAGCACGAGACGCAGAGATCTGGTAGTTACTGCAAAACGAGGCTTTTTAATCTGTATCACACATGTGGAAAAACGCGGAGAGATGCGGAAGGGAAGGGCTGTGGAAGGGGCCTGGCTTAAGTACAGTCTAGAGTGACGTATTCACTTCTGATTGGCTGTTCGCTCACCACCCAACATTCAGTGACTTTGGCACGCCTTTCTGCCTAGCAGCTGCACAGATAATTGTTTACATCTGGAGAAGACACGAGGCTAGCGCCAACTTGGGGTGGCAGATTATATTGCGGCTCCTTACAGGTATGGGATAGGGATTTTCTAGGGAGGGGAAATGGGGAAAGAGGGATGGCATCTGAAATGTAAATAAAATATCCAATTAAAAAAAAGAGTTAGGCACAGTGTGAAACAAACAAAAACAAGCCAACAGTTTTATGTAATATGGAACAACTTAGTACAGGACACAAATTGATCTCACCAATCATGTTCTAGTCTATCTGGTAAAAGGACTGAGGTCGTAAGAGGTGCAGTGTACCAGAAAAAGCCATGGGGATGAAAGCAAGAATATCTCATAAGAACTTAGGTGGTTTGCTGAGTAATATTGGATACAATGTGAATTTATCCAACAACATGGAAAGGTGGCTTTCACAGAGGGAAGATGCTCTCTGCATATCAGATCTAATTGCTGTATTTCCACAGAAGCCTACTCTTTTCTTTGTGCTTTTGAATCAGCATTCCCAATTAAATCCCTTTCATATGAACAAAAGTATAAAGAGAAGACTGTAGTTTGGGTACCCTAGGATAGGAGTATTAAATGTCTCTTTGAAGCCTTAATTAGACTAGCAAGATGGCTTAACAGGCAAAGGCATTTGAAGCCAAGCCTATGAACTAGATGCTTAGTGGGCATAGTAAACCTGGATACAGGTAAATGATCTTCACTCTCCTTCCTGTCCTCCATTGCAAACTCTGCAGTCTCATCCCCAGCTAAGGTTGCAGATGCCTCTTCTTTCTCCCTGCTTCCATTCCCTGGGAACCATGCTCAATCTTGGTATGGACTCAGTTTTTCTCCTTCTTATAGACTCTCTCAACCCCTCTTCTAACTCATACCCATTCCTTTTGTGTCATTCCTCCAGGACTAGAAACACTTCTTAGCCTAGACCTTCAGTGGCCATATCTGGCAGAGACCCAGGTAGGTGAATCACACTATCCTTCTTTTCTTCCATGATCATATCTCCACTCTCACCTTCAGCCTGATAACAACCTTTTTACAAGTAACCCCCCACACCTCAACCACACACCTCAACTCCATTAAGTGGAGAGTTCAACTCTTAGAATAGACACATGGTTCTCCTAGCTCCTTCAACTCTAATTTTCCAGAGTAGTCTTTGTCTTACTACAATCTACTTGTCAGATCCCCTCTTCCCACTATACTGCCAACCCCTGAAGCCCCTCTCAGCCTTTTTTTCATATCGTAAATCTATTCCTTTTTAGCCACCCACCAACCTTCAGAAGCACTTTCTACCAGGTAACCTTTATTTCTAATTATACAACATTTGTTTGGTTTTATTTGCACTTTGTATATGATAGTTGGGCAATTAATAAATAATTTGGAATCCAATTCTGACAGTAGTTGGTGATGAACTAGCTTGCCTTTCTTAGTTTTGAAAGCCATTTTATAGTCATGACAAACTAAGTTCATTCTTGTTTATAATTAAGTCTCTGTTTCTCAAGGATGAGGTTATGCTCCACCTATATTTTCACTGTAAGTAGTTTTGTACTACCTGTTTCAGGAAATAGCAACCATGCCTTTGTTTAAAAATGTTATTGTGACTTATTGTTATGACTTCTTTATGACTACCTTGCAATCATGTCTTTGCTTCAAAAGGATGTTACGACCAATTTATTATGGTTATATTCTCCTTCTGTCACCCTGCCAATTTGCCTGCCAAATTCCTTATTTGAAAAAGCTCCAGCCCTGAACTATGAAACCATATCCTCCCAAAGCTCAAGTCTGATCTATTGTATCCTGCCTTAGTGGTAGGCAGCCCGTGTATATGAATGAGAAAACTTGCTTTAATTCATTTGGCCATGATGATTTTGGTCAGTGGTATTTCTCTTCACATCTTTGGGTTTAACAATTAGAATCTCCTGAGTTTCTTTGTTGTTTGTTTGTTTGTTTTTATTTGTATTGCTATGGGGTTTTTTTTGTTTTGTTTTGTTTTCCCTTGTTCACAAGATTGGAAGATTACTAATGGAAGAAATAAGATTTATAAGCAGCCCTGAAGGAAGCACTATAACACATATATGTTTATCTTAGGATGACAAAGTTGCATTTTATTTCAGGATGCCAGTGGTGGTGTTGATGAGAAATATTTCTCATTCTTCAGGCATTGAACACTTGATCCTCAGTTGATGGTGCTGTTTGAGGAGGTGTAGGTAACACAGCCTTGCTGGATGAAGTACTATGGGGGAGAGTCTAGAGAGTAAAAACTGTAAACATTGATTCTTTCATTGCCTACTTATAGCTTAAGAAATGAGCTCTCAGCTTCAGGCTCTGGCAGCTATGTTGTCACTGCCCCTGTGAATACAAACCCTCTGTAAACATATGCCAAGACACTTTTCTATAAGTTTTCTCAATTATGGGGTTTATTATAGCAGCAAAAAAGCAACAAAATACCTTATTCCCCCTTATTATCTAGCTGTTATCATTAGAAAAAGAAATATTTGAGGCAAGGGTCATATGCAAAAAAAACACAATGTTATCTCCATTTTTAGGATCAGAGATTGAGTCAAGCCAGGCTCAGTCATTCATCTTCAATAAGTCAATAAAGCAAATTAGTGACAACCAAAATTCTTCAGTGTGTCCATACTGGGAAGATAATCATAGATCCAATGACACTTCAAGTCCATCTTCAGGGTCATGACATGAGGTTTAGATTTAAAAAGAGAAAGATGTGTGGATAACTAGGCAAGCAAAGGAACGGGGTCCTCCTCAGCTCCAGACTCTGTTGCAAGATGATCTGACATTTAGAGGCTTGAGACTGGCTATGGAAGTGAGTGGTCTGGAGGAGCTGGGCTTGCCTGCAATGGAGAGGGAGACTGTAACACCACAGCGAATGTTAATCTATTCTCTGTACAGAGCTGTGTGGAGGAGGTGAGGGGAGTACATGGAGGTTTGGGGGAAAGAGCTACATGCTGAAGGTTCTGTGACTTGACATTTGCAAGCTGTACTTTTGCAAAGTGTTAACAGATAATTGCTAGTTACAAAGCTCTGCAAAGATACACCCATCAGAACAAATACTTCTGTGAAAGTTAACAGACCACATTTATAAAACCTTATAATAGTCCTTCCGGTCTGGGCCCAGGAACTGAGCAGATCCAAGACGGCAGCTCTTTCCCCCAATCACACAGAACCCAGAGGAAGCGGGGCTTTCAGGAACTCTAACCTGGGCAGTATCTTAGGTAAGCAGACAGCAACATTCACCCCAAACATGGAGTAACTGGGACCCACAAGGTCCCAGGAAGTCACTCCTCACCCAGAGCACTGGTTCCTTCTGGTCTGGGCCAGAGCACTGAGCAGATCTTGGGTGGCACCTCTGCCCCCAATCTCTAAGAACCCAGAAGAAATGGGGCTCCCAGAGCTCTAACCTGGGCAGCATCCTGTCTGCGCTTGAGCACTGAGCAGAATTTGGGCCCCAGCACTTACCCCACAAAGTTCTGATACAACCAAGATAATAGGAAAGACAGGCTCCAATCAGGAACAGGGCAGGTAGCACTAAGGAGATACAGATGGCAAAAGGCAAGCGCAAGAACATAAGCATCAGTAACCCAGAGTACTTGGCTTTATTAGAACCTAGTTCTCCCACACTACAAAGTCCTGAATTCCCCATATCACCAGGAAAGCAAGATTCAGATTTAAAATCACTTCTAATGATCACGATAGAGGACTTTAAGAAGGACATAATAACACTCTCAAAGAATTTGAGGAGAACACAGGTAAACAGGTAGAAGTCCTTAAAGAGGAAACACAAAAATCCCTTAAAGAATTACAAGAGAACACAACCAAACAGTTCTTAACACAAAATATCCAGGAAATCCAGGACACAATGAGGAGACCAAACCTAAGGATAATAGGTATGGATGAGAGTGAAGATTCCCAACTTAAAGGGCCAATAAATATCTTCAACAAAATTATAGAAGAAAACTTCCCTAATCTAAAGAAAGAGATGTCCATAAGCATACAAGAAGCCTATAGAATGCCAAATAGACTAGACCAAAAAAGAAATACCTCCTATCACATAATAATCAAAACACCAAGTGCACAAAACAAAAAAAAAAAAAAAAGAATATTAAATGTAATAAGGGAGAAAGGCCAAGTAACATATAAAGGCAGACCTAACAGAATTACACCAAACTTCTCACCAGATACTATAAAAGCTAGAAAATGCTGGACAGATGTCATACAGATCCTAAGAGAACACAAATGCCAGCCCAGGCTACTATACCCAGTAAAACTCTCAATTACCATAGATGGAGAAATCAAGATATTTCATGACAAAACCAGATTTACACAATATCTTTCCACAAACCCAGCATTACAGAGGATAATATCAGGAAAGCTCTAATACAAGGAGAAAAATTATACCCTAGAAAGAGCAAGAAAGTAATCCTCTTACAACAAATCCAAAAGAAGATAGCCACACAAAGATAACTTCACCTTTAATAACAAAAATAACAGGAGACAACAATCACTGTTCCTTAATATCTCTTAACATCAATGGACTCAGTTCACCAATTAAAAGACATAGGCTAATGGACTGGATACATAAATGGGACCCAGCATTTTGCTGCATACAGGAAACCCACCTCAGTGCAAAGACAGACTCTACCTTAGAGTAAAAGGCTGGAAAATAATTTTTCAAGCAAATGGTCCTAAGAAACAAGCTGCAGTAGCCATTATAAAATCTCCAGCCCGAGAACACAAAGGGGCGGGGGGGGGGGGGAACTCATGGCTCCACCTGTATAGGTAGTTGAGGGTGGCCTTGCCAGGCATCAGTGGAAGTGGACAGCCTTGGTACCTGAAAGTTTGGATTCCCTAGTGTTGGGGAATTGCAAGAGCAGAGAGGTGGAAATGAGAGGATGGTGGGAGCACACCCTCATAGTAATTGGAGGGGGGGAATGGGGTAAGGGGTTAGGCATCAGTGGAAGTGGAGGGCCTAGGTGCCCAAAAGTTTGGATTCCTTGATGTTGGGAAATTTGAGAGCAGGAAGGCAAAAATGGGAGGATGGTGGGAGCACACCCTTATAGAAACTCCCAGAATTATATGGATTAGACATGACAGAGGCAGGCCGCCAGAAGACTAGATTCCAGAATTCAAACAAACAATTATCTTGGTACTAAAATATGTTTTGAGAATTTTTATATTTCAGAATACATAGCCTTGGTGTATCTATTCATCAGGCAAGCTGAGCAGACCTGCTCAAACCTCTGATGTCCTGGAATTCCAGCTGGATGCAGTGAAGACACAGTGTCAGAGGCTTATCAATTTACTCTTCCCCCATCCCCTCTTTTAATATCTCAACACCCATAATCAGCTTGAAGAAGTTAATGAAGAGTCGGCAGCCCTATTCCCTGGGCTTGGGGACTGAGGTGGTTAATATTGGGCTGTCTTTCTAGGGAAAAATAGTGGTTTTGTTGGAACAGGGAGGATTAGCTAGGATTTATTGCATAGCCATAACTTGCTGGTAGAAATGTGTATAATTGTTATTAAGATGAAATTATAATTTCTTAAATTGATGGTACAAAATTTATTTTGATTTCAAATGTTAGGTTTTCATTGGTACGAGCTTCTTATTAATATAAAAGTGAGATGAATATTGTTACTATCATAGGCATTGCACCTGTATAACACATTTAGAAATACAAGGCTTAGACCTAGTCCTTCTTTAACTTTTTTAACTTATTTGAGATGGTTAGCCTGTGAGTTAAGGGCCTATAGCAAATTCGTAGCTTTGAGTTTACTGTTAGGGTGTTTTCTATATTTTCTATGTTTTCCAGCTGAGAGGAGTTAACAGACAATGGTCCAGATTGCCTTACATGGATAGTTGGTTTTCAAAACATCAGAAATCCACAGAATAGACGTTACAAACATTTCTGTATTAATGCTCATTTTGATTAGAGAACTGTCTGCTCCTGACAGCTTCCTGTCTTGGAATCTAAGTAATTGAGCATCTTTGGAGTTACTCCAGTTGTGGTGAGACAGCCAGTGGGCAAGAATTGCCTCTTTTTTCATCTACAGACAAAATACTATCCAGAAAAGGACACACTTGTGGAATAGTCAACTGATTATATCTGCCAAGACAGAGTAATCAGCCCTTAATAATTCTGCATCACTAGGTCTGTCAGATGATCCTAGGCCAGAAGGCTGAAGATCGAATGCTCCAATGTTCTGTAGTATAGGGAGTGTCCAGGTGTTCAGCGGTCTCTATAAATTGGCTATGTTTTAGAAGCTATGTTTTGTGTTTCCCATAATTTCAGTTAACTCAGTCATTCTGGATTTCTGATGGGGTTGAACACTTATAGTCTCATAGCCAATCCTGGCTATTTACTTTGAGAGAAAAGATTTGAGAGGATGGTTTTCAGCTGATATTCATTCTAAATCCAAGAAAAAAAAGCCAGTTTCAGAACTAAGTGTTTTATTTAGGAGAGATGACAGAGGTTCTGCTTAGTCAACAAAATGATGGACTGGGTATTAGGTCTATCTTGCACCTTACTGACATAAATTGGTATAGTTATGTTCTAACTGTATTTTGAGAGAAAAGTTTTATTTTAACAGGAAGGGTGATATGTAGGAGGAGCTAAGACGGGAGGAGTAAGAAGAGGAAGAGGAGAAAGAGAGGAGGAGCTAGGTGATGAGGGAGAAAGAGAGAGGGGGACCAGACATGCAGGCAGATGTTCACATGTCTCTGCTAGTCAAAGATAGTTGATATATCTAGGTTGGGTATTACGTTACACTTCTGATTGATATTGAGCATTACCAAATTTATGAAGCCATTGGTTAACATTTTTAAAAAATTGTATAAAAGGAAAAAGGAGAAGGAGGTATGGGAGAGGAGTTTTCTAGGGAGAGGAAATGGGGAAAGGGGATGGTATCTGAAATGTAAATAAAATATCCAATAAAAAAGAATAAAAAAAAAAGAAAAAGAAAAAGAAAAAAACCTTATAATAAACACAACCATCAAGGGTAAGTATTCAAAGAAATATTGTTTTAGAATTAAATACTTTTATAGCTATATTAGTTAGGTGACCAGTGTTTGATAGCTTTTAATTATTCAGAGGCAGAGCTTGGAGTGCACATTGCCAGGATGTCACTAATTAGCTAGCTATAAGAGCACAGTCACAGTTCTGTTAGAACTATTCAAATATAAACCTGGAAAAGGCTAATACCCCTGATTCTTATAGTTTGGAGGACATCAACTTGGTAAAGTTTATTTCTAAGCTTTGCACCTTAGAAAGCTTATAACATATAATACAATTATTTTAAACAGCCTCCAATGGTTAGCATCACTACAAAGAAGACCTACAGAGAAGTCCTTAGGGCATTAACTCAGCTTCTACTTTTGAAGCAAAATTTAGAATCTTGTATTCAGTGTCATAATAGATCTACGAAACTTACAAAAATCAAAATATTAGAGTTCTTCTTAAATTAGTATTATCAAACACAAGTGAACTCAGTTTTTGATGTACAAGACACAGAATAACAAGGTACTTACTTTTTAAATCTGGAAAAATCAATGCAAGTCAGAGTTTCAAATACAAAGATTTCCAAATGGAAGGTGTTTTCATCTTACTGTCTAAAAATAGCAGAAATATCAAAAGAACTTTATTGTCAAGTTTACATGGTAGCAGTCCAGACACAATGCATAGTCCATTCCATGTTGTAAATATTACTAAAGAGCAAAACCTACCCTTAAGAAATTCTTGTTATTTTAGCATGTGATAAAATTTCTATTTTGACCCATGTACCTTTATCTTACAAGATGACATTTTAAAAATAAATGAACCTTATTTTATTAATTCCTAAAGTGTAGAATTTTAAATTTGAGGGTGCAGAATTAACTTTGTTCTTGTAGCCTTTTCATCCTTGGTCTGAATCTGTGATCAAAACAGACTAAATTCTCCAAATAAATACAGTAATATTGAAAAACAGAAAGATACGACTTATTTAATGTGAAATCTCTTTTTAAAAGACAGATTTTCTTTCTGAGTAGCATTTTTCAATATTCCCTTCCCCTAGAGGTTTTTTGAAGACTACATTTCCTTGGGGTTCATTGTCTCAGGAATCTGAAAGAGAAAGCAGCATAGATGCCTCTAGATAGTCTTCATTCTTACTGCAATAGCTATAGCAAGAGGAGGTTGTTCACAAACTGAACAAACATTCATTTAAAAAAAAAGAAAAGAAATCTTGCAAGTCTGATTTTAGATTTTGAAAACATTATCTGGGACTTTCAGCATCTCCTGCAACAACACTGTCCGTGAGTATATCTATTCTTCCCTTGTAGGTGCAAATACTGGATGTTTGATACAACAGGAATATTTTTAAATTCACTGCAGAGATCTAGTCCTAACAATGATAGACTGTTAGATAACAACTTGTGGAGATAGCATTAGCTCAGTGTATTAGAGAGCCATGTATAAAGAATAACTATCTTATTTATAGCTCAAGGTCCTTGCATAAATTTTTATCCTTTGCCATTTGGCTTTTTTATGGATGATATTTTGGATTTCCAAGTTTTGTACAGAGATTACAAGTCCTCATACTTCATATTTTTCTATGATAGACTTACTACTAGGGATTCTTACCACAACTGATACTGTTTTACATTTGGCAAGGACTTGTTTTATCCATTATATCTGTTGGTATAACTGATAGTATGTGTTCTATGTCCATTTGGATTATACCTATAGTTCCTCCCTCTGATGATTGTGACAGTCTCTTGATTTTCTCCTGTTGGGTGTTTACTCTATTTCCCATAACTCATAGAATTTGGGTTCAGTTTCTTTCCTTATTCTAGCTTATATTGCTATGTTTTAGCCATGTCAATGTCTTACAGAAATATTTTGGTATCACAGTACAGAGGCAATTTTATAACTTTCACTCAATGATTTAAAAAAATAGTGTAGCCGGGCAGTGGTGGCGCACGCCTTTAATCCCAGCACTTGGGAGGCAGATGCAGGCAGATTTCTGAGTTTGAGGCCAGCCTGGTCTACAGAGTGAGCACCAGGACAGCCAGGACTACACAGAGAAACCCTGTCTCAAAAAAACAAAAACAAACAAACAAACAAACAAACAAAAAAGTGTAAATCAAAAAACCATGTTTTGTTAGTCAATATGATAATCTGATATTCTTAAATAAACTTTAAATAATTCTCTGTTGATTATTGAACTTTATAATGAATATTTCATCTCACTCACTTTTGTCCAAGAGTATTAGAATCCCCCCTCTCATATATATATATATATATATATATATATATATAGAGAGAGAGAGAGAGAGAGAGAGAGAGAGAGAGAGAGAGACAGAGAGAGACAGAGAGAGACAGAGAGACAGAGAGAGACAGAGAGAGACAGAGACAGAGAGAGGCAGACAGAGACAGAGACAGAGAGGTAGAGAGAGAGAAATGGAAATATAGATCAGAATAGAGATATAGACACAGATATGTAATGCTTTAGCTCCAAAGGAGCCAGGACAAACTTTTCTCTTGATATAACACTCATTCTGCTTAGGAATTACTACAGAAAACAGTGGAAGAAGAGCAAGAAGGGGAAACTGATTTTGTTTTTTTGGTGGTGGAGGGATTGTGGGAGATAGCAGAAATTTGAGTAAAGTTAGTTTCTTCAAAATTTATGTTTAGTTTTGACACTATCTCTAAATTTCTGCTATTAATTTTCTATCCTTCAAGATTTGTTCAATTTTGATACTCTTTCCAAAACTTAAAAAAAAAAAAAAAAAAAAAAAAAATTCTCTTGTAAATCAGGTATTTACTGATTTGTCATTTCTTCTCTTAGATGCTTCAAAAGTCTGAATAAGTAGGGTGTTCATTTAGTGTGCATTTATTATTTCTTACTTTTTCTTTTGTAGAAATTCTCATTTAGCATGGGGAAAACAACTTAACAATATCAAATGTTCCCAATTGAGGGAAACATAAAACCAATTATCTGTAGTTAGATTTCCCCATTTTTCTCAAAATTTGCAAGATGAATTACCATAATTACCAAACACAAAAAACAGTTGGAGTACCAGGTGGCAATTTATCTGCAAATACTTCCTCCTTCTTTAAACTTTTAAAAGTTTTTCCTTATAATCAAAAGGATGGCATGTCAGACATAGATAGGCAACACATGCCGACTAAGGGAACTAAAATAGCCCCAGTAGTTTGGCTCTGGATCTATAATATTCTAATTTTCCACAATCGTGAGGTCATGATCAGTATTTAGCACTCTGAACTAATGGATGTGGCTGTGTATCCTCACGAAACTTTTGTTAATATTCCTAAACTCAAACACTTCAGTGCTTTTTACTGTAAAGCAGCCTGTGATGTTTCTCTGTTCATGTAACATGTTGGAATTGATAAAGCAAATAAAGGATTACCTAGATTGAGGAGGAGAGGGAAAGAGGGAGGGAGGGAGACATTGGAAAACAGGATGGAGGGTGTGAACAAGAGACTTAAAGCTAAGCAGACATGATTAGCTGAGCAGGCATGATTAGCTGAACAGGAATGATTAGCTGAGCAGGAATAATTAGCTGAGCAGGCATGATTAACTGAGCAGGCATGACTAGCTGAGCAGGCATGATTAACCAGATGTAATTTTAGTAATATACAGTTTCATATTGATTTAGACTTTAAAACTTTCTAGGATCCTTCTTTTCTGTGCTGTGCTATAGATCTGTACAAGCTGAAAAAGAGAACTAACTTGGGGCAGGGTGGCCTCTAATTAGTTTGCGAAAATGTTTCATGCTCTTAGGTGGCTGATAGGTCCTAGTGTAGCTCCTGGTAGCATAGACAATTAACACCACCCCATCATTCAGAAGTCCCTGAAGGAGAATTAGGGGAGTAATGAGGAAGTTTGAGGAGAGACTCTCTACGTTAGTAGTTGCCCACCTTAGCTGATACTTTTTATCAGGCAATTGATAAAAATTAAGTGTATTTCACACACAATTGCTCTCTAGCACATACATTTCCTCCGTTAAAGCACCAGCATTTAAATATATGTTTGCATTTTCCTTTCCTCTTGTAAGTTTCAATAAGGAGTTAAATGATTTTGTTAGTTAACACTCTGATTTTCAATGTATTCCTTTTAATCCTAAAGCATTTCTGTATCTTAGGACAAGGAGACGTCATGGAAAAGGGAAAGTTGGAGGAACACATTGAACACTGAATGTTTTCATTTTCTCTTCCTGTGTGCAGAGCTTGGGATAAACATGCTGTCTATAGGGGCAGATTTCAGTGTTTAATGTGCACACAGGACACTTTGTGACCTGTACTTCACAGGGATAAGCAAGCACTGAGCAGTGTTGGTTATATCATTTAATGATGTTGATAATGTAATAGTAGTTTTCCTTTTGTGTTTTTTGAAAATAAAATAGGTTTTGCTGTATAGACTGGCTTAGAACTTGCTTTGTAGCATAGGCTGACTAAATGTACAATCCTCCTGCCTCTGTCTTCCTAGCTCCAGGAATACAGAATTTACTACCACACCTAGCTTAATTTTTTACTAATATTGCTATTGCTATGGTTTTTACTAAGGAAAAATAATGCAGGAATGACATCCAGATTTATGACTATTGAGGCTAATTTTAAATTTCTTGTCCGTTATTGAAGCAGAGCTGGAGAGCTCAGAGATGATCAGGATATCTTTGTCCCTAACTTCGTGCAGCACGATTAGGTCTTCAGTTGCTTTTAGAAATAATGTATGTGATTTTGTGACTAATGGAAATTCATTTGGAATTCTATGTCTCATGATCAGCTTGAACTAATTGGCATTTAAGAAATAGACCTAAGGGAAAGGCTGAAGCTGTAAAGCAGATTTTTTTTTTTTTGCCATAACTCTGAATCTTTTGTAAGTCCTCATTGCCAAGGGTCCATTCTACAGCCACAGGAAGTAATATAAAACACTAAGGAGAAAAGGACTTGGGAAGTTGCACAGTTCCCAGAGTGTTTGTCTAGCATTCATGAAGTTTTGGGTTCGATAGCAATTCATGAACTAACAGGGTAGTGTTTGTCTGTAATTCTAGACCCCAAGAAAATGGAGGTGGGAGAATTTGAAATTCAAAGTCATCTATAGCTGTGTAATGAGTTTGAGACCTTCCTGGGCTACACAAAAATGCTTAACCCCCCCCCCCACACACACACACACACTGAAGAAAATTACTTATTTAGTTAAAAATACCAGTTCACAAACAGAGCATAGTGTGTACACTGGGTTTGGTGGTTTGCCTATTTAAACTGTACAAGTCCTGGTCTGCGATTGGTAGACTGTTCCTCCCATCTGGGACTATTGATATTTTCAAATGTCAGGAAACATTTTTCTGAGCCTTAGTATAGCAGCTTTCTATTAGAGCCAAGCTGATATATTTACTTTTCTCTTAAATACAGCATCTGTATTTGCCAAATGCCCTGAACATTGCAGGAATCTGGGCTGTATGCCTGCTTGCATCTCCTGCTCTCAATGATCATGCACAGAGGGATGAAGCTTCCTACATCCTAGCTGTGGAGGAAGGGACACAGAAAGAGCACAGTTTGACAGGATACTTGGTTTTCCCCAACACAGCCTGGATTTACAGGTCAATTGTGTCTGTTTTTTTTTTTTTTTTAATTTTATTTAATTTTTTTAACACTCCAGATTTTATTCCTCCTGGTCCACCCTCTGACTGATCCTCATCCCATACCTCCTCCCATGCCCCTGTTTTCATGAGGATGACCCTACCCTGTCCCCAGACCTCTAAACTCCCTGGGACATCCAGTCTTTTGAGGGTTAGGTGCATCTTCTCTGACTGAACCCAGACCCAGCAGTCCTCTCCTGTACATGTGTTGGGGGCCTCATATCAGCTGGTGTATGCTGCCTGATTGGTAATCCAGTGTCTGAGCAATCTGGAGGGTCCAGGTTAATTGAGACTGCTGGTCTTTCTACAGGGTCGCCCTCCTCCTCAGCTTCTTTCAGCTTTTCTGTAATTCAACCACAGTGGTCAGCAGCTTCTGTCCATAGGTTGGGTGTAAATGTCTGCATCTGACTCTTCCAGCTGCTTGTTGGGTCTTTCAGACAGCAGTCATGATAGATTCCTTTTTGTGAGCACTC
This sequence comes from Arvicanthis niloticus, assembly GCF_011762505.2. Taxonomy (NCBI): domain Eukaryota; kingdom Metazoa; phylum Chordata; class Mammalia; order Rodentia; family Muridae; genus Arvicanthis; species Arvicanthis niloticus. Next base: position 62,160,229 of record NC_047661.1, on the reverse strand, counting down.
CATAGCTTCAGTAATAGTGTCAGGCCTTGGCTTCCCCTTGAGCTGAATCCCACTTTGGGCCTGTCGTTGGACCTCCTTTTCCTCAGGCTCCTCTCCATTTCTATCCCTGCAGTTCTTTCAGACAGGCCTTCAGCTTGTTGACCTTTTTGAGTTCTGTGGACTGTATCTTGGGTATTCTATACTTTTTTTTTTTTTGCTAATATCCACTTATTAGTGAGTACATACCTTGCATGTCCTTTTGGGTCTAAGTTACCTCACTTAGGATTATATTTTCTAGTTCCATTTGCCTGCAAATCTCAGGATGTCTGCTTTCTTAATAGCTGAGTAGTATTCCATTGTGTAAATGAACCACATTTTCTGTATCCATTGTTCTGTCATGGGACATCTGGATTGTTTCCAGCTTCTTGCTGTCACAAACATGGCTCCTGTACACATAGTGAAATATGTGCTCTGAGGCCTGATGGGGCATCTTGAATTTCTCTTGTCCTGCTATCTTTTCAGTGATTTGGAGATGCTATAAAAGATAGGAAAAGAAGAAGTTATTAAAAAGAAAGATAAGTAGGTGCTGGAAAGATGGTTCAGTGGTTAAGAGCACTTACTGCTCCTTCAGAGAACCAGGGTTTAGATCCCACTACCCACATGGCTGTTGTGGGGTGGTTTTGTATACTATGTATTCAGATGCTGATTTCTGTGGCCAGACATCTGGTTACAGTCTGGATGTTGTCATTGTTTTATTATTGAAGCATCTCCAGTTTTAGTGTGTTGCGGCCCGAGCTACCCCGCGTTTGGCGGCCACTGTATCCCGGCTCAAGCTGCTGCTCCGGTCCACAGGTTGGGGTTCAGCAAGAGAGAGAGTGAGGACAGGCTCGAAGAATGGAGACCAGACAGAGTGTGTCTCAATCCTGTTTATTCTTCGGTCTCTCTTCCTAGTCCAAGTCCCAAGTCTTGAGTTCCTAGTTCCTAGTTGTACTCAATCTGTTCTCTTCCGAGTGTCTAATGTCTACTCCTACTCCTAGTGTCTGAATCTCTGTTACTTCAAATTGTTCTCTCTAAAGTGTCTGATTCTCTCTTCTGTTCTGTCTCTGCCTTTTATATGTCTCACTACTAAACCATGCCTTTTGGTCACACCTTTAATCATGCCCTTAGGTCTTGTCTCTAAATCTGATTTCTTCACGTCTAAGTCACTCTTAAGTTACACACCTTTAATCTCACACATCTTTAATCTCACACTCCCAAGGTATCTAAACCAAAATTATCAGAGTGTGCTCAGCTGTTGTAGGCTATTGTAATCCAAATCTCATGTCAGGGTATATGGCTCAAGATGGCTGCAAAGCTGATAGCCACTTTCTGCTAAAAGTCGGCCCCCAACATTAGTGTTGTGTAAAAATTGTTCTCCATCAGCACTGATTGGTTGATAAAGGGATGATCAGTTTGTAGCTGGGCAGGAGAGTTTAAGGTGGGCCTTCTGATCTCAGTGAGGGTTGATCCCAGGTGAGAGTCACCAGAAAGACAGAGATGGGGCAGGAGCAACCAGGGTAAGATGACAAGTAATGGGTCCTATAGCTGAGAAGTAATCAGCATAGTAGGGTTAGAATAGATGAGTGTCTGCCTAGCTATAGTACTTGAAGCTTTTTAATAAATATAATAGGTCTCCATGTGTTATTTATTCAGGAAGAAGGGTGGCATGGAAAGTCTTCAAATAATACTTTTAAATTTGATGTTCAATATGTTAGACATGTAATCGAAACTTAGACAAAAATCCAAGCATGGAGCCTGAAAAGGATGAGAAAAGTTCTGGACATAGGAGCCAGATAAAAATCCCAGGCACAGAAGTAGCAGTTTGGGTGTTGGGGGCGGGGGGGAGGGATGGTTTCTTAGCAGCACAATGCTGCCTATTGCTGGGACAGAGCTGCTCTAGTGTGCCCATGAGAAATGCAGCAGCTCAGGTTGAGACTTGCAAAAGCATTTTCCAGACCCATGGCACTGCTATGAGAAGCCAGGGTGTTGGTTGCTGGGCAGAAGGTACACACCAGGGGAGGTTGTGGGGGTACCTTCCCAGAGACTAAAACCTCAGGAAAAGTGCAAGTGGCTAGTGGAAGAGTCTTGGCTTCAACTGGCAAACTGTGTCTAGCCCAGGGTGGCACGTGGGTCCAGACAAATCAAGGGAGCATGCCATCCTATGGACACTCACTGCTGCACACAGTGGCTCCAATCATAATTCAGTGATAGACATAGCCTATGAGCTACAGATGGTGGGCAAAAAAATGCAGCTCATTTGAGACTAGCTGCATCCTGGTGGCTGGTGCAACTGCTGATACCAACTTCTCAGAGTGGGCACTCACTCAGTACAGCTCTACAGGACACATGGGCCCGGTACAGGCAGCAGAACACACTCCAGGCTACAAATAGGTCTCAAAGCATAGAAGCTGTTGTTTCTCTGGTCGAACAGTAGAACCACCCCTTTCCTGGGAACTGAAGGGTAGGAGGAGGGCTAGCCACATTGCAGGATGCAGAAGCCAGACAGATACAGAAGAGAAAAATAAATGACCATAGTCAAAATTCTGATCAGGTAAGAATATTTGAAATTATACTTAAGAGCTAAAGGAAAAGAGAGACTTTGTATATATATATAAAAGAATCATCTACAGATATTTGAAATTAATAAAATTAAAAAAATAAGACAGGATGAAACAAACAATAAAACAGGATGTTTGGCTCCTCTATAAAGCCATCTTAGATGGCTTAAAGAGACAGTCAAGGAAGAGACAAATGCTTAATTGAGACTGGCAAATTACCAATTATGATTATCATGCTGGTAATTCTGATCTTAGTTCTAATTACCAGAATGGCTCCCTGTGCCTTCTCAAAGAAATGGAATTTAGAGGTACTAGAAAATGAGAAAAGTGAGAAGTGGAAGCAAACCATAGGGGAAAAAATTAGAAAAAATTATAAATAAGAATGAAATAAATAAGAAACAGAGAAACTAATTCCAGAGCCTAATGTTCCAACCATAGAATGAAAATCGCGAGAATCAGCCAAAGGTTGTTAGAAAACCAACCTTCACTTATCCAGTTCCTGTACAAGTGCTAGCAGATAATGGCCACTGTCAAGATTATGAATATATTGAGTGGCACTCCATCCATGTGCTGAATGTGAAAAAAATTAAAGTGTCACCTTAGTATGGTATGCATTCACTATTCATGAAGCAGATATTAAATTCTTGGGCAAATCAAAACAGAATAATCCCCCAAGACTGGAAAGATATGACAAAAGCAATACTGGAACCTGATTCTCAGTTACAGTGGTGATCATGCTGGGTAGAAGAGGCTAAGGGGAAAGAACAGAGAAACAGGGCCAGAGGCATCAGTAATTCTCAAGATCTGTTGCTAGGTGAAGGTCCATATGCTGAGCTACAGATGCAAGTTGTATATAAAGAGGCCACCTTGTCATTAAATTACATGACAGGTTTAAGTGCTTAAGACAGGAAAAGGTTGAAGAAACAGGAAAAGGATTGAAAGCATTTACTCAAATTATTCAAGGTCCGAAAGAATCATTCACAGACTTTTTACAGGGATTGACTTCAGCTGTAGTTAGAAAGGTATCAAAGTCACAAGCTAGGAAAGCACTGGTTGAATCTCTGGCTTTTGAAAATGATAATGGTGAATGCAAAAAGGTAATAAGGCTACTAAAGGCAAGATCAGCACCAAGGCATGAGCAGATTAGAAATATGGCTGATATTGGTTCTTATTCGTATGATGTAGCTTTAATAGAAGTAATCTTTAATGGTCTTAAGGGAAAAAAAATCCAGACTCTCAAATATCTTAATTGTGGTGAGCAAGGTCATTTCAGAAGAAACTGTGGGCAAAGACAAGCTGATTCTGAAAGAAGACCTGAGACTTCTGGAAAATGTAGAGGGTGTGGCAAAGGCCAGCATTAAATTAATAATTGTAGATCAACAAGAGACAAACAGGATAATTCCTTGTTAGGAAATAGCCAATGTGGCCTCTCAGAGGCCCCCAAATTAAAGTTAAATCAGCTATCTTAGTAGTGGAGAAACTTATCCACAGAATAATTAAAAATAGTGCTCTGAAGATAGACATTAAAAACTCAGATATCAAAGTCAGAGAACTTTCAATAGATTAAAAACAAACAAACAAACAGGACCAGAAAACAAATATTTTGGCAAACTTCTATAGATGAGCAGAGGCAAAAACTAGAGGCATTTATAAATAATATTGAAATTGAAAACTGGCAAACATGGGAGCAGATATAACAATTTAACCAAAATCTTAGTCTCCAGATTGGCCACTTCTGGGGGTAGATATACAAATTCTAGGGATTGAAACTTTATCCCAGATAAAATAAAGTGTAAAATGGGTTGAATGTATATGGCCAGAAGGTCAAATAGAAAAAATAAGGCCATATGTGGCTGATATAACCATGAATTTATGGAGAAGAGATTTGTTGCTACAATGGAAAGCATAAATTAACATTCCTCCAACTTCAGGAACAAGCCATAAAATAGTTGTTCCTAATGAAGGTATTAAAAAAATGACCAAGAACAGTTATGAACTGTCCAAGTTGTCCATAAGCAGGACATAGCTGAGGTTGACTCTCCAATGTTGTTTAGGGGAGCCACTGCTTGGAGAACACCAACAGCCCTACCATTATAAGGTGGTTGTCTGACCAACCTGTTTGGGTAGAACAGTGGCCTAAGACAAAAGAAAAGTAGTAAGAACTAGAAAACTAGAAGAGCTAGTCCAAGAGCAGCTGGAGGTTCAACCTATAGAAGAATCCACCAGTCCTTAGAATTCTCCTATATTTGTAATTAAAAAAATATGGTAAATGCAGGATGTTAACAGATATGATAGCAATAAATAAAATCATTTAGTCAGTAGGTATTTTTACATCCTGGAATCCCATTGGGCTCCTTGTTACCTACAATATGGTCTAATATAGTGATCGATTTAAAAGACTGCTTTTTTTTTTTATATACTATAATGTTACAAAAACAAGATAAATATTTGCTTTTTCTCTGCCCACATTTAAGCATTCCATGCCAACAAAAAGGTATCATTGAAAAATTCTTCCACAAAAAATGATGGATTGTCCTACCTTATATAAATATTTTGTACAACAGATACTAGAAATAATTCTAAGCAATTTCCTCAATCCATAATTTACCATTATATAGATGATATTTTACTGACTGACTTAGAAAAAATTTTGATGGAGTGAAGAGAATTTTGCCCATTGGGGGACTACAAATTGCTCCTAAAAAATACAATGAGAAGATTCTATTAATTATATAGGATATAAGATAGGTCTGAAAAGAAATCAACCACAGAAAGCACAAATCAGGAGAGACCAATTAAGAACTCAATGAATTTCAAAAATTATTGGGAGATATTAATTGGCTAAGGTCCAGCCCACAATTGGATTAGCTACTCAAGAGCTAAATAATTTATTTCAAACTTCACACAGTGGTAAGGACTTAGGCAAATAATTATCAGTGGAGGCTGAGAAAGAATTGGCTCTTGTAGAAAAGAAATGACAGGATTCACATGTAGATCATTTGGATCCAAAACTGGCTTGAATTTTAGCTATTTTGTGTTCTACTCATTCTCCTACAGGAATTCCTATGCAGAGAGATTGTATCTTAGAATGTATATTTTTAGCACACAGAGTAAAAAATTAAAGACCTATGAAGAAAATATTTCTGAATTGTTTCTGAAAGGTGAAATGAGACTTCATAAGCTAGCAGGAATAGACCCAGTACAAATTGTAGTAACCTTTTACTAATGCTAAAATTGCCTCATTGTGGGGAAAAAATGAACATTTGCAAAGGGCTTGCAGTAATGTTTTTGGGGAAAAATTGACAACAAATGCCCCAAAAGCAAGTGACTTTAATTTATAAAAAGAACTAATTGGATTCTCCCTCACACAGTAAAATGAACAGAAAGTTCTGGAAACCCCTACATTCTATGCTGATGCAAATACATCAGGAAAGGCAAGTTATAATTCAGAAAAAAATTGTGGCTCAGAACTCTTGATTCAGTTTAAAAATCAGAGTCATATGACATTCTTATAGTATTAGATTTTTCTCAAATCTCTTAACACTGTTACTGACTTTCAATATGTAGTAAGAGTTCTCTTATATCTAGAAAACTGCTGAACAGGATGCTTCAGAATTAGCTTCCCTATTTATTCAACTGCAACAAGTAAACAGAAATAAAATTTATTCATTATATATATATATATATATATATATATATATATATATATATATATAATATATTAGATCCAATATGGATCTACCAGGCCCTGTAGCACAAAGTAATTATGAAATTGATCAGCTACTAATAGAAAATCTACTAGAAGCTTCAGAATTTCATTAAAAATAACATACCATGTTAACAGCAAAAGTTTAAAGAAAGATTTTTCCATCACTTGGGCAATGAGCCAAGAAAATTAAAAGGCAATGCCCTACTTGTATTCTGTATAACCAGATTCCATTAACTCCAGGGAATAACCCAAGAGGTACCCAAAGTAATGAATTTTGGTAAATGGATGTGTTTCATTTTGCCGAGTTTGTAAAATCAAAGTATGTGCACCATACTGTATACACGTATTTAGGATTCCAATGAGTAACTACTATAAGTTCTGACAAAAATATTTTTTTAATAAAATGAAGTTTATTTGGAGACATGGGAAGGGGTCTTGAGAAGGGAGTAGAGGCAGAGAAAGAGAGGGGTCAGAGAAGGACAGAGAGAGGGAGAGAGAGAGATGAAGATAAAGAAGGGGAAACAAGAGGGAGAGAGGGAGGGGGAGGGGGAGGAAGAGGGAGAAGAGACTGGCCAGGAACAGAGACAGTGGGGGTAGAGAGAAAAAGAAATCCCTGAATCTAACCTCCTTTATTTTGCTTCCTCTCTGACCAAGACTATTAACCACTTGTAACCATCACCTCTCCTCCTTAAATGATGACAAACACCCATCACCCTTCACTCTTTCTTCTCTCCTCTATCCTTCTTTCTCTCCTATATAAGGTTAGAAAAAATGAAGAGAGGTGATTAAAAAGGGGGGCTACAGAAATAATAGGATGAAAGGGTAGTTTCATCCTATTATTAGTTTAAGTACTTTTAAACTAAAGAGCATCAACAAGCCAAATATTTTTATGTTAGCATCAATTTCATATATTGATATAAAAGTAAGATTATATGTTGCTATAACATACTGTATATATGTTTCAACTCTTGTTTAAGGTATTGTACCTATGCAACTCATTTAAAAATGCAATATGAAGTTCTAGCTTCCAAGCTCATATTGCCAACTGTTTAAGATAATTTAAAAATGCAAGTTAAAAGTCAATCAAACTTAGCTCCTGGAAATACCCCCATTCTACTTCAAAGAAGTTGATAGGCCTCAAAGAAACTCTTTACAGAGTTTGTTGCCTCAACTGCAGACAGCATGCTGTCCAAGCTGTGGATAGGCAGGATATGGATGAAGTCAGCTGCTGGACTCTGCAAGAACAAGATAGGCAAGTCCTTCATTTTTTTCTTTTCAGAGCTGAGGGCCTTACGCTTGCTAGGCAAGTGCTCTACCACTGAGCTAAATCCCTAACCCCAGGCAAATCCGTTATGATTACTGCTTCACAGTAGAGTTTGTCATATTATGGGTCAGAAGGCAAAGACGGATGTTTTAACTATTCAGAGGAAGCTTGAGTGACTGTCCAAGTATCCAGCAATCTCTTTCTTTTCTATAGTTTTGGAAGCTGCTTGCTCTGCACTTCCTCTTTACTCAGGTCTCTGATGGTCTTGAAAACTTCATAATTATATTCTCACATTTAAGCTTCAGTTGTTTAGGAGTTAAGAAAAATTTTAAGGTCTAAGAATATATTCAAGTTAAGATAGAAAGTGAATTGGGTACAGAACTTTGGACTCACCAGGATTGGATAGATAACAGACTACTTTCTCTAGGATTGCCAAATACAAATGGACTGGAAATTGTGAATGTTATTTTTACCTGATAGTTTTCATAATTGTTCTTATTGTATATAGTTTGTTATTGTAAGAGAAAGAGCCTCTTATTGGACTAGAAGGGGAGCTGTTAAAAGATGGTTTTGTGTATGGTGTATTCAGATGCTAATATCTGTAGATCTGATCCAGAGATCTAATTGCATTCTTGATGCTGGCATTGTCATTATTATTGAATCATCTTCTGTCTCAATGTTGTGTAAAATTGTTTTCCATCACCTCTGGTTGGTTAATAAAGAGCTAATTGGCCTGTAGCTGGGCAGGACAGTTAAGGAGGGACATCTGAACACAGTAAGGGGGTCACAGGTGGAGGAATTACCATAATGGTCATCTTGAAGGAGTCATTACAAGAGCACAGGTGGAACAGGGGCATCCAGAACAAAACTAAGATGGCAGATTACCGGGCACATGGCTGGGGAGTAGCCAGCATAGTCAGGTTAGAATAGATGAGGATCTGTCCAGCTATAGTGCTTGAAGCTTAATAATAAATATAATAATATCTGAGTCATTATTGACAAACAAAGAGGACATAGAAAAACCTCAAGTAATAGTTCTAAGTATGGCTCCCCACCACTGTCTATAACTATAATTCCATGGGATCCAATGTCCTCTTCTGGTATTCACAGGCACCTGGACATACTTAGTGCACATACATGCACACAGCTACAGAAGCATACACAGTAAATACATAATTATATTTTATGTTCTCAGTTTCACTTGAAATATATATTATTTCTCAGCTTCACTTGAAATATGTAGTATTATATCTGATATTATTAGAACTTAGTTAGACTGTTTTTTCTAAACTTCTAATGACTGAGGGGTAGGACTAACTCAGACATGAATTTGTAATGCTGCAAAGAAGAAGCAGAAGAGATGGCAAAGCAGAAAAAGAATGAAGTTCCTCCTTGGTTTTGTTGCTGTTGTCAATTTAAAACAAGCTAGAGTTATCTGAGACTAGATAACTTCAATTGAGAAAATGGCTTCATAAGATTGGCCTGTAGGCAAGCTATGGGGGTATCTTTCTGATTACTGATTGAGGTGGGAAAGCCTGGCCCACTATGGGTGTTGCCAACTCTGGGAAAGTGGTCCTGGGTTGCCTAAGAAAGCATGTTGAGAGAGTCTGGAGGAAACCATTTCTCCATCAGCCATGCTTCAGATCTGGCCTCTAGGCTCCTGCCCTTAGTCAGCACTGGGTTGTGATGGGGAAGCATAAATCAGATAAAGCCTGTCCTATCCAAGCTGTTTTCGGTCATGGTGTTTATCACATCAGTAGTAACTTCGATACAGCAAAGGAACTGTTTAACCGAACACTGTAAAACAGTGTGTGGTTTGCACTGGGTTATAGTACTCCTTGGCATAGGATGAATGTCTACATATTCCTTTTACCAGCATTTTGATGGCTGGTCCCTGCGATGTCAAATGCAAATGACATGGAATGACAGCAATTACCTTTTGTTACCAGTAAGAATGAAAAACAGTACAACTATTTTGGAAAAAAATTTTCCATTTCTTCTAAAACTATGAGCCACAAATTATTTTCCTTAGGGTCAACTCAAAGTAGTATAAAATTATTCCATGTGAAAATACCTACGGGCAGGTTTTTTCAGCAGATTTCAAATCAACAAATAGTGTTCAATAGGTATATGAATAGCTATTCCATCAGTGTATATCTAGATAATGGAATATTACTGCTTACTAAAACTAAATGTTAGCATGCCATGGAAAGACACGGGGAAATGCTAAATGAGTGTTACTAAGGGAAAGAAGCCCTTCTAGAATATGTACATCTTACTGTGTGACTGTAGTGAGAGAATGTTCTGAAATGCCAAAACCTGGAGACAGAAAAAGGTCTGTCATTGACAACTGAAATTGGGGGGGGGGAAGGTGAGTAGAGTGTAGAGGAGCTTTAGTTCAGTGCATTGCTTTCCAGGATGCTATAGTGGTGGCTGTGTGCTGAAGCAGGATAAGAAGACAGGATGAGGTTAAGGGGACATAGAAAAAGAAAGAGCTCTTGGCCCTCATCCATGTGGATCTGATTTCAGTAACTTGCTGACTAGGTCAAGAGTTTTGGTAAAGCAGACTGCAGACTGCAGACTAGTTTTCACAAAATAATATTTCCTTCCTAAAAGTCTACTACAAATACCCTGTTAAGATGAGTAAACCACACTCAGGTTGAAAAGTCTTTACCTCTTTGTCCAACCTGTATATAAAATTGCTTTGGGACCAATGAGATGGCTCTGGAGAAGCACATGCCTGGTGACTTCGGTTAGATCCCTGGACTCACATACAAGGAGAAGCAGAAACCAACTCCAGAACGATTTTCTTCTGTCCTGCACACACACACACACACACACACACACACACACACACACACACACACACTGTAGCATGTGCATACCTGCTCTGGCCCCACACAGTGATTACATCAAAACGTTTCTTTTGAATCATGTTTTTGCCTTCCCCGTGTTTCTGCTTCTCAAGCCAGATTGCCTAGCAGTCCCATAGACCACCTTGTAACTTCATTCTTGTATTAAGAAGCTCTTTCAATGGGAAATTAGTAGAGTTTCTCTACTCTACTAATGCGTTTAGTTTCTTTTCTGTCAATCCTGATGATTTCCTTTGTTATGCAATGTAACTCCCAGAATGCCATGGCTCCTGCTGAAGCTCTTAAGTAAGTTTTCTTCTCATACCTATGGTTGCCTCTTCTTAAGTGAGTCTAGGGTTTTGTTTTTCACTAATATACTTCTTGTCTTTGCTTCACTCTGATATATCCTGAAATTGTTTTTCAGTGTTGATCAGAATCCCAGCTACACCTGAATAGACTCCTGTGAGGTGCTGAAGGCAATTTCTCAGGTTGCTCCATCAAATCCTTGAGCAGTTTCCTTGCTGCTAGTGGTGGATGCCTCTGCGTAATTGTCTTCTTCTGCATCCACAAAATATACAACATTAAGAATGAACCTACAAATTAACTATGAACTCAGAGTGAGAGTGATGCATCCCCTCTATCCAATGACTGTAGCCTGTGTGCTCTTCTGGTAGAGATATTGGTAGTGATGAGGCTTGGCCTGGAAGGGAATATGACATATGGGACCTATCTGTATCTTCACTCCATCCTGCTGTGCACCTAAAATGTTCTTAAAAATAAATTACCTTATAATAATTTCATTCTTGTATGAAATAAAAATTAAAAATATATGTATTTTTATTTGTATGGATGTTTGAAGGAAAGTATGTATGTGTACCATTGATGTGTCTGGTGCCCACAGAGGCCAGCAGATGACATTGGAGCACCTGGAACTGAGTTGAAGGTAGTCATGAGCTGCTGTGTGGATACTGGAAATTCAGCTGACGTCTTCTACAAGAGGTGATAACTCCTAATTGATGAGCCATCTCTATGATCCCCAAATTCTGTTTTAAAATCATGTTTATCTCTGACAGGCATGCATAAGCTTACTTAAGCTTAAACTCACTACTAAACGTTAACTTTATCTCTAGTTTTCATTGTACTTTTTGTTGCTTACAAGTCTTATAGAAAAATAAGAACCAAAGATAACTAGGAATTTCTGAAGTTCTTGAAACCTAACTGTATTTTTGTGAAATTATGTTGTATTATGCCAAATTTCTGGAAAATTTGACTTTTACCTGGTTATGGAACCCATATTTTAGAGCCCACTGCTGGTTGAAATAGAAATATAAATCTTCCAGCCCAGAGTAAATGTTTCCATTTCAAGTTGATTCAAGTTTATCATTTTAATGAATTCCATTTGGGCTCTCATTCTTGCATATAAATCATCTATCAGAATGGTAAAAAAAATCCAGGCAGCTAAAAGAACAGACACTGCATGAAATTGTGATTGTGTAAAATCAGTTCTTAGTTCACCTTAAAAGTAAAAAAAAAAAAAAAAAAAAAAAAAATGCAAGCATATATTATTTAATTAAATGCTTATTGAGTTAATTATAATATTATATGAAGCTTTAAAGTACAAGATGATAAATATGGGAATACTTTGCTTTCCCTCAATGATACCTTTTTATGCATAATTACTGTATATAAAAAGAGTAGCACCAAAGAACAATAAGCCAGCAACCTCACCCAGAGTTCATCAATTTTATACACTCCTGTGTGCTTGTATGCTCATGTGCCTAATTCTAGTAAAATTTGTCATACATGTACATTTCTTTACTGACCACCATATTTAAGACATACAATAGTTTCTTACCACAAAAACCCTGTTGTGTCCCATCCCCTCATCTGTTACCTTCTTCCTTCCTCAGTCCCTTGTAGCCATTATTATAGTTTCTGTCTCAACAACCATCTTCTCACCAGGATCTCAAGATTTCTTCTGTCTGTATGCTCCTTCTGATTTAACCGTGAAAGACTTAGAACTAGATGCACCACAGTGTGGTGGAGAGACGGGTTGTATTGAAGCGTAGAGAAAGGAAAGCACATTCTGAAAGAATAAGAGCAAATAATGGCCAGAGACCACACATCGATCTCCACTCTAGGTAAACTTTGTGCTACCTTATGAAACCTCTATGACAAATGATTTCCCCTGACGGACTCTGCATTATCCAGGTATTAGCAAGCCTGTTTTTGATTCCACAGAAGGAGTAGTGATGTGTCTGTATTCTCTGAAAGCCTGCTGCTGCACACTAATCTGATAAGGGTTGGCAGACAGTTTGCAATAGTTATCCATTGCTGACCTTTAGAGTAGTTCAGGATGTTATGTCTCATCCAGGGTTGTAGACAGGAGTCAGGTTCTGTGCTGAGGGCTAATTCAAGTTCCTCTGATCTTGTCACTGTTTTTATAAACTGTGGATCACAGGTAAGAGGTCCATTCCCCATGTCCTACAAGCATCTAATTCACTATATAAAAATATCTCAGAAAATATTAACAAATAGAATTATTAATAGGCTCTTGGGTTCTACACAGAATGCTTAATTTCCTTGAGATCCATTCACACAGGCCCATGTCTACTACATTCTTTGAGTTATTACTGAGTAATATCCCATGCCAAGAATGTTATAAAATAACCCAATGAATTATTTTCAGGTTCTTTCCAATTTGTATCTCTAGTAATATATAATATTATATATACAAAAGTTTTATGTAAACATGAATTTTAATTTCTATAGCACAAATATTTCAGTAGAAAATTATTGGATTGTATACTAAGTTTGAACTTGGTTTTATAAAATACTATGTGTTTTAATTAGGATTACTATTGCTGTGATAAAACTCCATGACCAAAAGCAAATTGAGAAGGGTTTATCTTGGTGGTTGGGATCTGTTTTTTATAGACACAGTGGAAGAGAGAACTTAAATTTTCCAGGGCACAGAGCTACTTCACTTAGTATCAGGCAGAGAGTCCTGACATTCCGTCCACATTGGTAACTATCTCTTTTCTGTGTTTCTTAACTCATAGTGTTATTTGGCCCATCCCACAGACAGACCACTGATGCTCTTAAGCATCCATTGAATGCATAGGATCATCATGTTGCTAGTTCATCTTGGCCCTGTACACAAATTTTACACTTTATAATTCTGCTTATGACAATTCAGTCCATGTATACCAGGAAGCTTCATATTTATTTGAAAGATTTTTGAATGTCTACATTCCTGCCAAGTGAACTATTAAGAAGACAGTGAGTTTATAGTTTAGAGTAGAAATTAAAAAAAAATATTTATAATTTGCATACTATGCCTCTTTCCCAATGATTGAAATTTGTAGGTTGGCACACAGTATTCAAATAAAAAAGTACTAGAAGTCTCTCTCTCTTTCTCTCTTTCTCTCTTTCTCATTTCTCACTCTCTCTGTGTGCAGTCTCCAAATTTCATATTCTGAATTTTAAACTCTTAAGAAGTTCTGAAAAATCAAAAATCAAAGGTATTTTTATATAACTTGTTTGATGACAAAACCTAGTTTGAACTGTCATGAAATTGAATGTTTTTATGTTAATTTAATGACCATGACTTTCATCCTAGATCATCCCCCTAGGTAAGCATGTCAATGACATTTCTGTATATAGTAAATGCCTGGTACCATCTATGATGGTTTATATTGGCTATCCACTTGACAGCATCTAGAATCAAATAGAAGATAATTCTCTATGGCATGCTTTCAAAATTATTCAGATTTAATTAATAGAAGATTTAATTAATAGAAAGTCTCCCTAAGTGTGGAGTAGCATCATACACCGAGCTGATGTCCTAAGCTGAATAAAAAGGAGAAAGTGAGCTGTGTACAAAAAAATGTATTCTTTTCTTTGTGACAGCAGATGCAATGGGGCCAGCTGACTCATGCTCTGCCCTGTGGCCTCCCTTCATTGATGGAGTACAGTCTCAAATGTCTGTACATTCAAAAGGTGAATAACATTTTCCTAAGTAGATTTTGTCCTATTTTCTCATAATAACAGGTAAAGTAATGAACATGCCATCTTTTTAAAAAAAAATCTATAAATTGTACATTAATTGGAAACACACTTGTTCTCAAGAACTCCAATGAGAAATGTAAACCTGCATTTCTGGACTTAGCTGGAACTGATGCAATACCAGAAGGTGAAATTCTGGCAAGAATGGCTGTTTCAGAGAAGGTGCCAGCAGGAGTCTATCTGGGGATCGTCATTTTTGCAACAGAAAATTATGGACTAGTATCCTGGGTAGAGGAACAAGGTTTGCCAGCCACAGAAAGGGTGTCCTGGGGAGTGACAAGCGGCAAGAATGTCATTGGATCTGAAGTGGGGTAAACCAAGTGTGGGACAGTAGGAAGCTGAGAGTGACTGTGGTCAAATCACTCACCCTTAATCACAGAGCCCCATTATGTAGGGTTCCTGTTGTTTCTACTGATCACCTGTGTTTCTTTAACAATTTCTCCGTCTGGGTTGTAGTCTATCAAATGGTTTAGTTGAGGTTTGCAACCAGATAGTTGCTGTCTCTTACATCTCAGCTTCTATGAGAACAAGAAGAAAAGGGTTTCTGTGTGGCCATAAAGTAAGGCACTAGTAAGATTTACATGTGAATTAGGTTGTATGAAATAACACTTTATATAGGATTTGAAATCCTTGGCAGAGCGGGGATGCTAATGGGTCCTAATAGGAAATTATTAATGAAAGAAAATTCTTCAGAAATACCAGTTATTATTCAAAAGTATTGAATTGGCCTTTTCTTTTATTAAATCATGGTGTTGGCTGCTTTCTTATAGAAGGCAGACTTTTGTTAAGTCTATTGCAGTTGCAAGATGCTAGTTTGTATTGATGAAACAGGTGCATTTTGTGAGATATTCAGATTCTTAGCACAGAAGGATATCTCTAGCCTTAAAATGAACCTTAAAGGAAGGAGGATAAATTGTTATTTAAAACAAAATCTAAGTGGATTGAATACCAAAGTATCCGATTCAATTACAATTCAATTCAGGTGACAGAATGAGCCATTGACTGTAAAGGGTAATCCTCTCTGATAGAACTATTGTTTCTCCATTCTTTATTTGAATATTAGTGCAAAGATCTGTCTCCTGTTCCATTGCATATTTGCTCCAGTCTGGAGTTAAGAATATGATGAAATTAATGTGAAAATAGATGGATTTCTGTAGTGCCAATGGCGCTCAGTTTTACTAAATTAATGAGTCAGACAGCTCATTTACATACCCTACCCTTGAACTTCCTCCATTACTTCCAAGAGCTTTCAAAGGAGCCTCCTGTGTGGCTATCACAGTACTGGGGCTTCTGCTGCTCACTGTGCTCCATGATCCCTGTGGGTCCATGCTTGTCTTTCCGTTTGCCCTCTGAGGGCAGAGTTGACTACAGAGCTTTCTCTTATGGCGGCTGGAGTTGAAGCTCTAACTGTTGTTCACACCTTCCCTCCAGGGTCTAAATTAATTGTCCCTTAAGGAGCAGACATTCTTGCCTAGAGTGACTTGGTTAATTTTTTCTTGTTACATTTATACACAATATTAGAAATGCCTTTCGAGTAGCCAGCACCTGACAGAGACTTGGCGATTAAAAACATTTTTTTTTTTACTTTATCCATGAAGATACTGTTTCTTTTTTATTAAAACTAAATACTGAGTTTATTAGTTTTATAGGGTTACTATAGCAAGTACTAACAACTGTGTAGGTTAAACAGTAGAAATTAATCCTCTCCCTCAACCTTCTGAAATCTAAAATCTGAAGTTGCCCTGTGGCTTACACTTGGGTTTTCTTCATGGTCACTTGGTGCGCTCTCCCTCCCTCCCTCTCTCCATCTGTCCCTTTGTCCTTCCCTCCCTCTTTCTCTCCCTCTCTCCCTCCCTTCTTCCCTTCCCTTCCTTCCTCTGTCCCTCTGTCTCTCTGTCCCTCCCTCTGTCCCTCTCTCCCTCTGTCTCTCTCTGTGTCTCTCTGTGTCTCTCTCTGTCTCTCTGTCTCTCTCCCTCCCCCTTCTGTGTGTATGTGTGTGTGTGTGTCCCTCTGTCTCTGTCTCTCTGCCTTTGTTAGCCCCTGTGTCTTTCTCTGTTTTGCTCTGCCTCTATCTGCCTCTCTCTCTGTGTATGGGGTGGGGGAGTGTCCCATTCTTAGAAGAACAAAGTCTTAACGGTCCTGGGTCTTTTTAAATGACTTAGTTTCATTTTTTGGTACATGTTAATAAGTGTGTGGAGATTACATTTTGCTGCAAATATCTGAGTAATCATCAGTCTTTTGAAGAAGTAGAGCTGCCATTTGTCCCTACAAAAGGTCCATATTTTGGAATGTGATGGCTAGTTCCAAGTGTCATCTTTATTGGACCAAGTGGTACAAAATTAAGGTTTGTTGTTGTTGTTTGGAGTGTTTCCAGTTGCCATAGACATTTAAATCTTCAGAGTCAGTACTTGCTCTCCCCAATGTGGGCATCATCTAGACTCTTGAGTGTTTGATGACAGAGAAGGGTGGAGAAAGGAAGAACTCAGCCTGTTTGATTTCTTGCTACCTGGTCCAACATTGTTTCCTTCACTTGGACCAGAACTTCCATCTCTAGTGCACCTAGTTCTTAGGCTTTTACATGGACTGAAATTGTAACACTCTCTGTATTGGGACTTGCAGTTAAGAAACCACAAGATTTAGTCACCAGAACTATCTAAGTAAATCCCCCCCCCCACACACACACACACAGAGAGGGGGGGGGGGTTATTTCTCCACATAACAATGATTATCTAAGAGCAGTTCTGAATCTCAGCCCCAGGTAATTTAATTTGCCTGCTAAAAATATGCCCTAGGGAATATTTCATCTAAATAGAGGGTTACCTATTCCCATTGGCACCAAAAAGACCAAGATAACTTTCCATGTTTCACAATTGAAATTCTAGCTATCTCCTGCCACCCTGTCTCCTTGCACTTCAATAAGGTTCAATATGAACCTCTACCTCTGGATATTTTTGAAAGTTATTGGGGAGTATTCTCATAGTAGATACAGCCTACAACAATGAGCTACAGATTTCTCCAAATCACCTTGTCTCTTGTGTGCTTATGAATTTAAATAAGGATTGTGAGCCTCATTTTAGTAACCCTCAAACATTAATGTCGAGGGTCCTTTAAAAGTCTGCCATACTTGCCTGCTGGGTATGCCAAGATTTCTTGAAGGTGTGACATGAAAATCAGACAGATTGGAATATCTCTTCTAATAAACCAATGAATATAAACAAAACATGAAAAATGTAGAGTCAAGAAAAGTACTGTCAAATTCAAGGCAAGATATCCTCTTTAATCTGTTTATAGTGATGCCTAGAGGGCAAAGTTGGGTGACCCTCTTGAGCCCTGATATTACTTAATGGACAGCTGAAGAAAAATGGAAGACTTCACCATCATGCATTATTGTAAGACCTAGCATTTTCAACCCATCTCCATCCATAATAAAATTAATAAATTAATGTTCTCCAAGGAAAAAAGTTGTATGTAAAAATGTTGACACCATTTGCACAGCAGATGACTCAATAGTAAAGTACTGATTGGATTTTTCATTACAAAAGGTATGTATTGAATACACTGGAAACTTCTTTCTTTAATGAGCCCATTTTTGGTCAGGCTGCCTGCCTCCTGGAGCTGATGCAATGAGGTACATTTCTTGTCATTTTCTGATTATTTCTCATTTTTGTCAGCCCTCCAGGGAGCTGTGCATAATAGCTTACAACAGACTGGAGCATGATGCGCTTTTCACGTAGATGCATGTCTTAGATGGCAGTAGTTGCCTATTAGTACTGATGGATTAATTTCAAACACGTTAATTTTGTCATTTCCCTGATGAGGCAATGTGTTTCAACTCTCACAATGGTTATAAAAAGCCAAAGCTATATCCGAGAACCCTCTTTCCCTTCCACCATCTGTGGTAGTTTATATTCCATATGAGGTCAGGAAACATTTCCTATATTTTCTAATGGCAGTTAACTACAGCGTTGCTATGGTTAGATAAGTATCCTCACAGGCTCATGCATTACAGGCTTCCTGTACAGCCAGTGTTATTACTAGAACGACAAGATTGTAATGAAATCTGTAAGAGGTGGTGAGGCCTGGTGGAAGTAAGTAAGGTTGTTGGAGACATGCTATCTTAGTTACTGTTGTTGTTGTTGTTGTTGTTGTTGTGAAGAAACACGATGACCATAGAACCTTATAAAGGAAGGCATTTAATTGGGGGCTTGCTTACAGTTTCTGAGCATTAGCCCATGGCCATTATGGTGGGAAGCATTGCTGCAGGCACACACAGTGCTGGAGCAGTAGCTGAGAGCTCATGTCTGGTGACGTTCACTATCTCCTCACCTTCTGCCATTGTCCTTGATGTCCCAGGAGTCAGTGAATGATCCATACCATTTCAGTGGATCTGTCTGCAATGTCATACACATACTCCCTCCCAACCTTCCTCTTCAGGAGTAGAAAATAGGGAGAAAATAATGCATCAACTTGCTTATTTCCTTCTGCAATAAAACCAGGAAGGTTAGAGTGTGCATCAGTGTGAGTCTACCGCTGGAAATGAGAAGAATCTGAAATGATACTAAGGGTTTGTGAATCACCATTAATACGTAAACCAAAAGAGTGAGTTCTAGCTGCCAATCTGAGGGGGAAATGTATTAATAGGTTGATGAATACATGGATCATGAATCCCTCTTACACTGTTAGATGGACCATCAATGATATAGGTATCTGCCAGTAGAATGGTAGAAGGTGGAACATTTTTTGCAATCACAAATTCAGTTTGTATGAGAAAATCCAATAGCCTTCCAGCTGGATAATGATTTCCCAGCCTTCCATAGTAATCAGCAAACAAAACTTGAAAGTACATAGAGTTCTGTAATGCTCCTAAAAAAAATTGATTGCTAGTTAAGGGTAACATAATACAGTAAATATTCAATCCATATAATTATAGACATTAGGTCCTCCCCAATTAACTAATTGAGAAAGAAGAGTAAGGTAACTGGTGATTATTTTATGCCCTTCATTGTGTAAATAAATGCATTCCGAGAGTTTATCTTCTTGTGCTATATTTGTAGGAGACAATTTAGTGGGTAATTGTGCCGCGCCGACCACCCTGACCAGCAGGGAAGAAAGACTAGCACACCAGTTCCTTCCAGAGACAGTTTTACTCAGGAATTGCCTTTCAGTTACAAGATCAAGGGGTGTGCCCCCGTGCCTCCCGTGAGTGCAGCTTAAGTAGCCTCCAGTGGACTGCCCATCAGCCCATACTACGTTTTGCTCCACCATAGGTTCACACTCATGACGAGAGATCAGGCTACCGGCAAAGTGCAACCTCCTCACCAAATAAGGACTTCTTCCCCCAAGAGGGCTAAGGCAGTAGGCGCCATCTTTAGGGCGCAGCAGAAGCTTTCCACAGGTAATGAAGTAAATGTAAAGGAAGTGAAGGATCCATATGATACACAAATGCTTCTTTTAGTTGGGATTCAAATAGCTATAATTCTTTTCTTGCCTCTTAAAATAATATTTAAGGACCATCCAATACACTCTCTTTCTATAATTTTAAATAGATGGGTTAGTGCATTAGAAATACCAATGGCAGCTCATGAAGCCAGGGAGGAATCAGAAAACAAATTTCTTTTCCCTGCTATGCTTTAGCTTGCCTAGGTTGTAGAGTTAAGTTCCTCACAGGTTCTCCTAAAACTTTCTAAAAGGTGGAGAGAATTCAACATTAGACTGAATATCAGCTTCTGACTCCATGCCTCAGGGTCATTTTCAGGCAATAGAAGACATATTTTTAAAGGAGGCCCCACTAAAGGAAATGAGGAGCAGTCACTAGCATCGTTATTAGTCCTATTTTTACTTCTGACTTTGCCTGAACAAGAACAATCTCCTCCTTTATTGCCTCATTTTTAACAATTTTAAGGTTTTATCATCCAGCTTTTATTCATTCAAACATTTAGTCATCTCTTCTTCATAATTACTATCCTCCTTATCTTTTTAAAAGCCTTTTAACAGTCCAAATTATCACCAATGATCTAAAATTGAACAGGAATCTTTCTCCCCTGTTTATGCATGTTTTCAATATTCTTTCAGACTCTCTCCCATACTTCTTCATCTAAAGTTCCTTCTTCTGGAAACCAGGGATTATAATCATAAACAACTTGTAACCAATCTAATAGCTGTGATTTTAATACTTGTGTTCCTCCTTTTTTAAAACAATGATACAAAAGCCTGACATGTGGCAAAAGCTTTCCTGGTTTCTGCCCAATTATTCTCACTCACCTCCTTTCGTGAGGGTCCAATTCTCTTACAGCTGATTTCAGGTCCCTGATTCGTGGTGCTACTTGTTTATAGCTCTATGGGTAGTAAGACCTGAGAGAATTAAATCAATAAGTGACCCAGACTAAATTCTCGTATAGTAGCCAACTTTTTTCAGAGCATCTAACAATTTATACTCTGAGGATTATGAAAGTCACATGAATAAATTATCCAATCACAAGGGCAAACCACATGTGGAAGACAAACCATAGGTGGAGGACAAACTGCACAGGACAAAACATGCTTTTTTTTCCATAGAGGTATATAAAGAAATAACAATAGACAGTTGCAATTGATAAATGTATTTTAGTCAATGTTTTGTTGCTATGAAGAGGCAGCATGGCCATAGCAATTCTTATAAAGGAAAGCATTCAATTGAGTCTTGCTTACATGTTCAGAAATTTAGTGCAATGGTGGCATGCTGACAAACATGGTGCTGTAGAGGTAGCTGAGAGTTCTACAGTTGAGTCTAAAGGTATCAGAAAGAGAAGAGACCACTGGATCTGACTTAAGCCTTTTAAACTTCAAAGCATACTCCTCAGTATGCATGAAGGCAGCACTTCATCCCACAAGGCCACACCTACTCTTACAAGGCTGTACCTACCTTTACAAGACCACACCTACTCTTACAAGGCCACAGCTCCATATAGTGCCACACTGCACACTTCCTGGTAACCAAGCATTCAAATGTAAGAGCCTTTAGGAGCCATTCCTATTCAGACTACCACAAAAGCATAAGAGAGTTGATAGTTATGAAGGAATAGGGGGATTAGAAAGGAAGGATAAAGCAGGGAGCGGAAGAGAAAAGGGAAAGAGGGAGGGTCTATAAGGAGATGCAACTAAAAATTAAGGGCCATTTGTAGGGTAGAATGAAAACCTAATACAGTAAAAATCTTCCTAAAATATATACATATATGAAGGCAGAATCCCAACTGGACATTTCTTGTCACCAAATGAACTTTAGTATACTAAATTCAGTACCAGGATTGAGTTACATCCAATTTAATTGTTGGCTAAAGAGGTTCCATGGGAATGCCCTAAGAACCCAGGCTGTTGCCATAATACTAGATTTTCTATAAATTTACAGGAGGGCTCCATTGCAGAAGCTGACACCTACACAACTAACTGAAGGTGGTGCTTGCAGAGAGCCTTCACCCATATGTTTTAGTGTTTTGGGTACAGGAAGATACTCTGCAGGCTACCAAATGAGAAACATAAACACAAAGCCAACCATAAAACCTTTGATTTACAATGATGTCTTGCCTGCAATATTTGCTAGTGCAATAGTGGTCCAAAGCTTGTGGGAATAACTAACCAATACGTAACTCGACTTAAGGCCTACTCAAGGAGATGGAACCCATATTTGACACTGCTTGGGTGACCAAGAACCTGATATTAGATAGCCCATGGACCTAGAGCAAAACCCAGTACTACTGTTCTCTTAAAATAATGTAGCATGACCAGGAAGGGGGACAACAGTTGAAATGGAAATAAATAAAAGAACCAATTAATAAAGAAAGCTTTCAGATCTAAGCTTATTAAATAAAAATTGTAACAGATAAAGAAAAAAGAGAATGTAGCAATAAAATGACTCCTATGACACTCTGCTATACTCATAGTTCAGTGCTGTGCTCAAACATGATCAGAGAAGCTTCTTCCTGCAGCAGATAGGAACAAATACAGAGACCAACAGCCAGACGATACGCAGTGAGAGACCTCGGAACAATAATCCCTAAATGAGAAGTCTCCATTAGTTCCCGCTTCTCAGTCGCAGGGAACCCTGTGTAAGAGGAGGTAGAATGTGAAAGCCAGAGGAGATGGAGGACACCAAGAAAACAAAGTCCCATAACTCACATGATTTCTGCATATATGAAGGCATTGAGGCAGCATGCATGGGTCTGTGCCAGATGGAGCCGTAGATCTGAAAGGAAAAGTACACACAGCCTTCATATCTTACCCAGAAGCAGACTCCAACTGATAGCCATTTGCAATGTACAATTTAGTTTTCTCCAAGGAAGTCCAACTGGGGAAACAAAACTACTCTTACGGTTGGGCTGCATGCCCGGCTGTAGATGGCCAATAGGAAATGAACTCAAAGGTATCGTTGGAGGATCCTTGTCTCACAATGTCATGCCAGGGCTTTTCTTTCTTTTCTTTTTAAAAATTTTATCTTTCTTAATGTCTTTTTTTCTTCTATCACTTTACCGTACAGGTTCTTTGCATATATATTATGGCTTCCAATTTAGTTTTTAAAAATGGATTCCTAAGTGTGCAAATTCCTAAGTGGCTCTGTTATTTATGCTTTCTTTTGGACTCCTTTACTTCTGTTGGTTTGCTTTGTCCAGTTCAAATATGTCAGTTTTACTTTATGTTATTTTATTATTTTCCCTTGAAGGATTTTTTTTCTAATGAGACACAGAAAGGGAGTGGCCCCATACTGGAAGGGTAGTTGGAGGACCTAGGAGGAGTAAAGGGAGGTAAACCAACATTAAAATATATTGTATGAGAAATATTTTTATATATTATATGATTTAATATATGAGCTATTAAAATTTATTTTCAATAAAAATTTTTAAAATAATATGAGGGAGAGAAAGAAAGTGTGTGGGTTTGGGTAGCTGGGTTGTAGGGAGAATCTGGGAGGAAATGGGAGAGGAGAAACCCTAATCAGAATACATTGCATTGGAGTAATCTATATCAAAGATATTTTTAAAATATCAGAAGCAAAAAATTAAAAAAAGACATTAACATAAAATGAGAGCCTAATTATTAATGTATTCATTGTTTTTTATTATGAACTATCTATCCAGTTTTAGAGATATATAACAAAATCTTGCTTTAACTTTTAACGATCAAGGAGAATCTTAAAATAATGTCAAGAAAAAGTGAGGTAGTCTTACAGATGGAATTGAAGTAGAGAACTAATGTGTTTTAGGTATATCATACACCACTGGCAAAAATGACTAAATAATCTAGACCATCCCTGCTCCAAAGAAAAACCATCTGAGAAACGCAGCAATGGCTGCAGAGTACTGGGTGGAGCACTGGGAAATCCAGGGAGCAGAATGTGGAGACACAGGCATCTTGCATACGTACCTCTGAAAATGCTATGGGACTTATCACTAGAAATGTAAATTAATTGGCATTAATTATGTCAATTAGTAAATGCAAATTAATATCAAAGCTCATCATAATACATTTATAGTGTTCACGTTATGGAAGCAATGTACTTACTATAGGGAACTATTTGTGACATTCACTAAGACATAAAAACAATATTATGTAGAAGACATTCATTTATAGGAGGTGTTTCTGATAATATATACTCAATGATTGTTACTGGTATTATATACAGCTCTAATAATAGAGCTCAGTCAATATAACAAAATTATCTAAGATAATCATCTTTTAAACAGGAAAGTCCTTTCTCTTTGGCTCATAGTTTTGAGTACTTCAGTCTTTGATCACAAACTTGGGCCTGAGGTAAGACAATACATCATGGTGGAAATATGGTAGCACAAAAAAAACTTATATCACAAGCCATGGAACAAAACCAAGGAAAGCATGGTATTCCACAGTCCCTTTCAAGTGCACTGTTTATCTCCCAGTGAAGTAGCAATTTCTCACACCCTCCTAAAATCACCACCAACTTCCTAAAGTACCACTGTGAGATCCAAGTTTTCAATACATAAATAGTTGGAGAACTGTCAAGGCCCAAGCCATACCAGCTACCAACAATATTTATGTGACTCTATGTGGCACTATGTGGCAAAGTCTAGGAAATGAATATAGGAATGATGGCAGCAGTTGCTTTTGTTGTATTGTAAGTGTTAGTTTTACACCTAGATTGTCCAAGGTTTTGGAATGGGTTACATCTAATCTAGTTGGTGGCTAAAAGGATCCCAAGGAAATCCCCAAATAACCCAGGCTACTGCCAAGGTTATTAGTTGCTCTCCCCAAATAGATGGGAGAACTTACTGAACTACATAACTTACTGAACGTGAAGTCAAACCCACCTAGAGCCTTCACCCCTATTGACTATTGTTCATGGTGCTGAAAGTTATTCTGCACATGACCAAATGAGAAAAGAAAACACCAACTCAGCTATAGACCCTTCCATCCACAATGGTGTCCTGCCTGCAAGGTGTGCTAGTGCTTAGGGGATTGACCAGCCAGTATCTGATTTTATTTGAGGGTGTACTCCAGGAAATGATACTTATTCCTGACCATGATCAGGCAAACACGAGCCTGAGACTAGATAGGCCAGGGACATAAGGTAAAATCAAGTTCTACTGTTCTACTGAAAGATCATAGCAGGAAAGTTACCTGCAGTAAATTATAACACATACAGAGCCCCCTGCTGGACATGGTGTAGAAATTAAAAGAACTTGCAGTACTCAATCCTAAATGGAATGTCTCCATCAGTTCCCTCCATGTTTCATGGAATGCCACGGAAGAGTAGGCATAAAGAGACAACAAGAATGAAGAACACAGAGGAAACAAGGTCTCCTTGATTCACCAGGACTAATGCCTATGTGAATTTGTAGAGATAGAGGCAGCATTTACAGGACGTGAATGGATCTGTGCCAGATGACATCATAGTACTGCTGAGAGAAAAGGTGAATGCATGTACACATCCCTAACCAACAAAACAAAACAAAAACAAACCTATCTCCAATCAATAACCACTCAAATGAAAAATTAGCTTCCACCACTGGAGTCTCACTTAGTATAGAAGCCCCTCTTACTGCCAGACCCTGTGCTCAGCAGTAGATGTTGCCAACACACAGTGAACAAACTCAGTAGTGTTATTGGAGGGTTTTGTTTTGCTTTGTTTTTGGCCCATAATGCTTTGCTTGGGATTTTTTTCTTTTTCTTTTTCTTTTTCTTTTTCTTTTTCTTTTTCTTTTTCTTTTTCTTTTTCTTTTTCTTTTTCTTTTTTCTTTTCTATTTTCCCCCTACAGGGTTTTTTTGCTTATACACTGTGGTTTCTAATTTCATGTTTTGAGATGACTTCTGTGTTTGCCAATGTGTGTTTCTGTGCCTTTATGTTTCTTGTGCTTTCTTAGCCTCTTGGTTTTTCAGTTTGTTTTGTCCTATTCAGGTTTGTTTGTCTTTATTTTATTGTGTATATTGTGGGGTTTCTTTTAAACTTTAGGTACCTTTTAGAGTAATAAAGGATGTGAATTTGGGCAGGTGGGGGAGGGTAGGGAGGATCTGGGAGGAGTTGGAGGAAGAGCAACTGTAATCACAATATCTTGTATGAAAAATATATTTCAAGAAAAATTAGATTGCATAAGGAAAGAGACTTCAAGTTTATTTTTTACAGTTTAAATTATTTATTTATTCATTTATATATGGATATTTGGGACATGTTCTTTCTCAAACTGACCTTGTACTTGTTAATAGTCAGGGCTAGCACAGAATTTGCAATTCTTCTCTCTCTCTCTCTCTCTCTCTCTCTCTCTCTCTCTCTCTCTTTCTGTCTCTCTCTCTCTCTCTCTCTGTCTCTCTCTCTCTCTGTGTGTGTGTGTGTGTGTGTGTGTGTGTGTGTGTGTGTGTGTGTGTGATTACATGCATGTAACACCATGCCTAGTTCTATTTAAAATGCTAATGATCAAAAGTAAGGATTATCTTTAATCCCAGCACTTGGGAGGCAGAGGCAGGTGGATTTCTGTGTTCGAGGCTAGCCTGGTCTACAGAGTGAGTTCCAGGACAGTCAGGGCTATACAGAGAAACCCTGTCTTGGAAAAAAAGTTAGTATTAAACATGCAACAAAATAAGACACAACAAAATCAGCTGTCTATAATACACCAGGCCTGCAAACAGTTCTTTGTTTTGAAAGTTGGATCATAATATTTAGAATAAAGATTTTACTGCTGTATCTTTCTTACAGGAAGTAACTATGTGTTAAATTCTGGTCAATGAAAAATAAACAGAAGTAGTATATACAACTTTTAGAAAATGTCAAGGCCTTTTAATAATAATTTGAGTAACTAAAATATCAGAAGAGGCTTCAGAGAATAGAGAATAAACTATTGAAATAAATGGCTTACAGAATTTCATACAATACAAATAAATAGCTTGGGAAGCTGAAAAGTATTTGTATAAAAGTACAATTCTCATGCTCACTCCTTTGTTTCTTATCCTAGAAGAGACTATTGTGTTTATGATGATTAGTCTAGTGAAGGAACACTCAAAGGATACAAATTCTCCTCCCTTCAAGTGGGACCTCTACCGAGTCCTCCCTGCCTTTCTGTCTATGGGAAGAGCTAATTCCAAGAATGCTTTCAACTGAACTTTACAGGAAAGGTTTCTCAGATGGTCAAATCAGTAAGGACACACATGTTTCATAAGAAAAATCTAGAGATCAACATGTGTCAAATCAGTAGCACAACCCTCAGAGTTCCAGATGAAATTCCTATGATGCCTTTACATTCTCTTATACCATCAATATGGGCATAGTCACCCTCAGCATCAGGACCCCTCTTAAGAGTACCTGCAGCTTGTGACAGGAACACTATTTCAGAACGTCCACCATTCTCCCTGTTAAATTCCCATAACCTGGGAACTCTTGTCAATAACCATTGACAAGAACAACAGAATTATCTTAAATGGTTTAGATCAACTCTACCCTTGAGACTCAAGAAAAATATAAAGATGCCACGAGCTTTCAGAACATTTTTTCAGTTAGCAACAGAACAAATATGGAAGAGCAAGACATGTAATGCACAAGTTTTTTTTTAACAAATGCTAATATGAAGATTATAAATAGGTTTACTAAAATGTCTCCTCTCTGTATAATTCAAAAACAGCATCTTAGGGATTAATGAACATTTTTCCAAAGCATAGGTAATATAAATACACCCATACATGGACTGAACAAATATACATGTGTGGAGAGCCACACCAACACCGCGCGCCCTAAAGATGGCGCCTGCCGGATGCGCCAGAGCAGTACAACTCCTGGCTGGGCGGAGAGATGGGAGGACTTAGCAATCGCCTGACCTGACCTAGGCCGGAGCCTATGGCTTGCAGTGGCGTGATGTGGCGTGCTGGGACGTCATTTCAGGGATATAAGGCTCATCCTAGGAGGAGGAGGGAGCCATCAGATCGCCCCAGGGCTCACCCATTTCTTTCAAGGCCTGAGTAAATTGCTGTTGGAAGGAACTGTTGTGCGTGTCTTTCTTCCCGCTGGCCGGGAGCTCGGCGAGCCACATACATGTATGTATTTCACAATGAATATAAACAAGCTGTTCCATAGTGTATAAATACATTAAAGCATAGTAGAAAAAATTAATCATATATTTCTATATTAATAATTTTATAATATTCATATAATGGAAAAGAGAAATTCAACGCCAATTTATTAAGGTGTTTTTGAAAAGTGCTGTGAATAAGCATAGACCTTTTACAAAAGTTAATGCTATTATTTAATAGCTCTCTGGAAAAGAAGAGAAATTCATGTAGAATGTTCAGCAAAGTGACATTTTATAGGTGCTGTCTCAGCAGGTCTCAAGCCTGTTCCTCTGGGAACCATGCTGGGCCAGGCATGCACTTACAACCCTTAAGTGCTCAATTCCAACAGGGTGACATCAATGCTCTGAATAATTAGATTTTCTACAATAATAAGAACAAATTGATCTACCAAAACATTTTAGGATTAACATGTTACAAAGGTTTTCAAGTCAGTTATTAACAATAAAAATAAAAAGTGCTTTTATAAAGCTTTCTTTTTTACACGAAATCCTTTTTAATTTGGAAGATCTCATATCCAAAAGATACCTTTTAGAAAAAAACATACTCACTCTTCTTAGCTAATAAATGAATAAGGGGGAAAACAGAAATTCTAAAGCTTCCTTATAGGCAGAGAGTTGGTGGGTGGAACTATAGCTCACACGCCAAGGCATAAACTAACCAGTTCACTGTTACTAATAAAGTGAACTCTACTTTGATCTATAAACAATGGCAGTACTAAAGTAATAGAGATGGAAGGTAAATAGTGCTTTAAATCTAATGAAAATTAGATTTATATATTTTATGTGAGTATTTTGTCTACTTGTATGCCTATGCACTGTGTGTGTGCCTGGTGTCCTCAGAAGTCAGAGGAAAGCATCAGATCCTGGAACTGGAATTGCAGATGGATAGGAGCTATCTTATTTGGTTCTGGGAATTGACTCTGGGACCTCTGCAAGAGCAACAAGTCCTCCCAATTGCTGAGCCATCGCTTCAGCCCCAGTGATAAACTGAAGAGTTTACAGCAGACTTGTAACTTTGATCGATAATTGTCAAAACGCAGAAGCCACAAAGATGTCCTTCAGGGGATGCACGCAGATTTAGCCAAACAATGGGCTTTTACTCATCATCAGGAAGATTGGAGCTGTCAAGTTATGAATAGACACTGTCATGCATAGTACTGCATGGATCTGGAAAGACTCCTTAAGATTTCTGCAACATATATAGAATCTTTTCCTAGGAGAAAAGACAAAGCCAAGGAGAGAAGGAATCTATTGCTACAGTCAGGAAAATATGGCCAGAAAGAGCTAAGAAGGGGTGGGAGATGGAATGGAAATCTATGGGGGTATCTCTAGGACTAGCCAGAGACCTGGGATAGGGGGCTCCTAAGAGTCTTATGAGGATGACCCTAGCTGAGACTCCTAGCAGCAGGGAATATGGAGGCTGAAATGGACACTTTCTGTAGTCAGCCAAGATTCCCAATGGAGAAAGAGAGACATCAAACCACCCACAAAACCTTCAAACCAAAATTTGTCCTGCAGACAAGATGCACAGCAGAGATTGAGGAAACAGTCAACCAATGACTGGCCCAACTTCAGACCTATTTCATGGGAGAGAGCCAACTCCTGACACTATTAATGACAATACTCTGCTATGCTTGCAGATAGGAGACTAGCAAAACTGTCTCCTGAGAGGCTTCATCTAGTAGCTGATGGACACAGATACAGAGACCCACAGTCAAACATCAGGCAGAGCTCGAGAATTTTGTGGTAGAGTTGGGGACATGACTGAGCAAGACACAGGGGTCAAGGACATCACAAGACAACCTATAGAGTCAATTAACTTGGGCCCACAGGGGCTCATGGATACTGATTAACCAACCAAAGATGATGCAGGGGATGGACATAGCCCCCCCTATACATTGGTAGCAAATGAGCAGCTTGGTCTTTGTGTTGGTCCCCTAACAATTGGAGTACTAGAGATGGCTCCCACAGATTTCCAGTCTGTCTCCCAGCCCTCTCCCAAGCCCCTCTCCACACCTGATTCCCCATCCCTGTTCTTTCTCCTCCTTACCCCCTCTGAGTCTGTTGCCTGACATTGATACCCTTTCTCTAGCTGGACTACCTTGTAGGGTCTCAGTGAGAGTGATGTGCTTAGTACTGCTGTGACTTGATGTCCCAGGGTAGGGTGGAAACCAAGAAGGCTTCTTCTTCTCTGAGAAGACATTTGTGAAGGTGTGACTGGGAGGAGAGAATGGATGGGGGGTGGCTGTGACTGGGATATAAAATGAATATATACATACATGCATACATACATACATGAATACATATATACATACATAAAAAATGTTTACAATCCATCTGACCCCAGCTTGTCTTTGTAACTGTCTTCATTACTGCTTATCTTTTCTTCATTCTCTTGCTATTTCTAGTCATGTCAATTCCAAGCCTCACTATACACAGTGAAGTCCAGGTAGTTTAATTGTTTTAATTAATATGAAAAAATAATTAGTGTAGCACCTCTTACAAAAATAAATGCAATGTTTAACAGCAACAATGGCAAAAGGTAAGCATTTAGGTTTTTTTCTTGTTGCTGTGACAAAACAACTTAAGGGAGAAAAGGTTTACAAATGTTGTACACATGGCTTCAGGCTCCCATTCATCACAGCATGAAGTGACAGCTTCATGAGGAACTTGTCACATCACATACATAATTAGGAGCAGAGAACAAGGGTGAATGGGTGCTGCTGCTCAGTTCTGGTCTCCAGCCCACTTCACATGCCCAGGAAATAGTCACACAAATAAAATGGTCCCACTATAAATAATAAAGTGATTCTTCCCACTCAATTAACATAATTAAGAAAATTCTCAACAGGTATGCCTAGAGACCCATTTCCCAGGTAATTCTCATTTCTGTGGAGCTAACAAAAGTGAACATCACAATAACAAAAATAATTCTAAACTTCCTATATCTTGTTAAAGTTTTCATACATTGCATAATTATCCCTTTCAATAGTCAAAAAGAAATCTTTGTGTTGAGTGTTAGTGTTATTCTGATACCCACTGTTTAAAACAGTGGATTGAGGTTTGTGACCAATTTGTTCAAGATGATTACTCATTGAACTAAAATTTAAATGTACTTGTTTGATGATTCTGTATAGACATGTATGATGAATGATCTGGACTATCAAATTAATAGAATTTAGAACAACCATGGAAACAAAGCTCTGGGCATGACTGAGAGGTTATATATTAGATTGGCAGAGGTGGGGAGAACCACTCTAAATGTAAGTGACACCATCCACCATCCATGGGATGAGATCCCTGATGGAATAAGAAGAGAAAGCTAGCTCAACACTAGCATCACCTCTCTCTGCTTCCTGACTATGGATACAATGAGACCATGACTTTTATTTTGACTCCATGTAGATTATGCCCTTAAACTGTGAACTGTGAGCAGAAGTAAACATTTCTGTCTCTATGTTGCTTTTGTCTGATCGAGAAGACAAGTAGCTAAATACATAAGGCTAGCTCATGGTCCACCCTGTGGAGAGCAGGCTTCCCTTCTAAACAAATGAGTCATTGGTTTGCTATGGCTTTGTATGCAGCAACAACAGCAGAAGCAGTGTGTGTGTGTGTGTGTGTGTATGTGTCCATCTTGGTTGCATATATTCTTCTATGTTTCTATTTATTAATAGGTTTACATCCAATGGTTTGAAAACAGTATTTCACTCTGAAGTATATAAGTTTGTTATGAACTCTTAGTCTTAAATACTAGTTTTTATAAGTTACAGAGGTCATTTAAGAAGATTCGTATTCTGATATTCAGCCATCTGTATTAGCTCAAAAAATTACATTCATATTTGTATCAGTCAGAGTTCTCTACAGAGATAGAGCCAACCTGGGGTGGGGACAAAGTTGGATGGAAAAGCGGGAAGAAGATGGGATGGAAGAAGTATAGTGGGTATGGAGATCAACCTTGTGAAGGAAAAATTGGGATGGAGAGGGAGGTGCTGCAGTCTCCTGCAACTCCTCAAAGATTCCTGATCTGCAGTAGATGGCATTAAATCTAAGATAGTTCATAGAAAACCAGGGAGACATCAAGGCAGTGGCTGTTTTCTCCATCTTCATGGCTTCATGGAAGTCCTAACAGGTGATAATGCTCTCTCTCACAACCCCCTTCCTTCTGAGTAATCTCATCAGGCAGTGCTTTCATTGCAGTACAGTGACAGGATGGTGAGATATAATTGGCTGTAGCCGCCTGTGGCCACAAGTCAACTGGGTTCACCTGAAAAGGGGGCTGGGAATGAAAGGGGACGGAGGGCGAGAAGAGATGAAGCCAAGACAAAATTTTCTGATCAAGGCTCAAAACTTTAATGTTCAGCTCTCAATTTAAAGGGGAAGACCCAGCCCACAACCCCTCCTGGTTTCAGATGGGTGGGATAATCCATAATCCTTTCTATGTCTCAAGGCAAGCCCAGGGGCAGTTCTGCTTCTGTGTTCTGGACAGCCAAGATGGGTAACTCCACCTAGATCCTATCACTTGGTCTGTTGTGGTAAACAAGGTCTCTCAGGCCTGCTCAAGACTTGGGGGGAAGGGCACAATTGGCCAAGGGTTTAGGGGCTTGGGATTGGCTTAAACACTATACATAAGCTTACACACTGTGCAATAAACTTAGATCTGCACCCTGATGCTGGTCTCTGGAGTCTAATTCCAGGGGTTTGTCACATGACTCTGTCACATCTCATCACCACCCCCATCTGTCCTTGGTCCTGCTCCTAAATGGAAGAGTGAATTTGTTAATAGAATTATGGAGACAAAATGCTTAATTTTGTGGGGCAAGGCAGAAGGCTTGAAACTCAGGTAAAAGTTGATGCCCTTTGAGGAAGAATTCTTTCTTCTAGAAAGCTTCGTTTCTCTATGACTGCTCACAACAGATCAGATGATGTTTGTCTATGTTA
Source organism: Arvicanthis niloticus (assembly GCF_011762505.2). NCBI lineage: Eukaryota > Metazoa > Chordata > Mammalia > Rodentia > Muridae > Arvicanthis > Arvicanthis niloticus. The sequence continues at coordinate 62,127,266 of NC_047661.1, read as the reverse complement.
TTAAAGAGATTAAACTCCAGGAAAAGTTGATTGGTTGCAAGTATCAATCAGATCTACAAGTTACACAATAGCAACTAGGATGATGTTGAGTGAAACAGCTAGGTATCATAGCTGTCTTTGTTGGAATACTGTAACAAAATACCAAACTTGGTTACTCATAAACACCACAAAAATAATATCTTACTGTTATGGCATTTAGGGCTCTTTAGGACAGATATCTGCCAAGAAAATACTTCCTTATTTTAAGATGCTGGTCTTCTACGGGGAAAGTTGAAAGAGTTTTTAATGATCTTTTTCATAAGTACACTAATTCTGCTTTGGGTAGACTAAAGGATATCTGTGATCATGAAAGAATTTGAAGTCTATGTCTACCTGAGATCAAAATATGGATATGTGTGCATGTGTTAGTCATCAGTTTAGAGCAGGAGGTGAGCATGTCACTCCTGGTTAGACTCAGCAGATTCGTGTGAAGCCAGAAGATTGAGAATTACACATGTAACCCTAAGCATGGCCACAATTCCATGATTTGCATTCCTTGATTAGAAAGTTTAAGGAGAATCTGGAATTTTCCAGTCAATGCAAAGTAAGCTTTGTCCAAGAGATAAACAAAATAAACAAAATAAAAACCTATAAAAAGTAAAATCTCTGGGGAAGCATACTGTCATCTTGGTTGAAATGCATCTGGCGTCTGCTTGGTCTGGACATTAATATATACAAATCCCCAAGGAAATTCATTTACTTGGGTAAAGGAAATAAAATGGTAAATTGAAAATGAGTGAAACCACAGGATTGAATGAAATTTCATCTAATTTACTGAAGGCTTAAAAAATGAAGATATTCAACAGCATGGCTTCCATGTAGTGTTCTTCTGGTATGAATCTTTAACACTCTCGCCTATTTTTGTGCTTGTATCCCCCACTCTTTCATCATACACACAGAGAGAGAGAGAGAGAGAGAGAGAGAGAGAGAGAGAGAGAGAGAGAGAGAGAGAGGCAGAGAGAGAGAGAGAGGTATCATTATAAACAAATGATATACAAGCTAAATTTTGCTACAGGGCATGTATAGTCTAGACAAATTTGAGTTTTCTGAATGCTTAAACATCTGGCTTACAAATTCTGACTTACTGAGTTTCAGGATACCACATCATCTATCCTTAGGAGTATGTCAAAGGCTAAAGTGGTCAGCATTTCCATTCTGAACTAATGTTTTTAGTGGACTTCTTCACATCTTCCTAGAAGCCCTTCTTCCTTTTTGTGCCTGTGAACATGAATACATGATTTAGACTTTCCTGGATGCCCTTCCTCAAAAGCTCTCTGCTGCCTGTTCAATGCCTGTAGGAACTCTTCTCTGCTTTCAAAGGCAGCTCTGTGCTCCTGACTTTTATTCTGACTGATTAAACTTCTTTGATCAGTGTTTCATGTGTCACTCAGCAATATGCCACAATGAAAAAGGTATATTCTACTCCCCTCCCTTTTGTTGGAGAAGGGTTTTCAAAAATCAGAGCTAACCTTAGCTTCCTAATTGTACCCTTTATGGATAAAAAATTTTTATATAATAGGACAGCACCTAGGCTGCAACACTATATAACCTTTTAAACCTGGCTTGCCTTTGCCTTCCTTTTTTCTGTTGTATAGACATATTCTTGACAGCTAGGAACTTAGTGCCAAGGCATGTGAGTGGGGTGAAAATCACATCAATATTTTCAGCCATGTTATTCTATAAAAAGCATTATCAGATCACTTAAAAAACAAATCCTAAAGGTGCCTTGTAGGAATTGTTACCCACAGATTAAAATATGTCACAGATCTAATCTAATAACTGGTGTGAGAAATACTATCTCTTTCCACCTGATAAACAATTCCAATAAGTCTGGGGATATAACTCAGTGTTAGAGTGCTTGCCTCACAAGTATGAAGCCCTGAGGTCAAGTCCCAGCTTCACAAAAATAAAAACATAAAAATCAAAACACAATACAGCTTTAGTATTTCCACCCACTGCATTCTATAACTCACTCTTAAATTTTCACTTCTTGAAGCCTACTCTAAATCTCATTTTTTCTCCTTGATTCCTTCCTTCCTTCCTTCCTTCCTTCCTTCCTTCCTTCCTTCTTTCTTTCTTCCTTCCTCTTTCTTTCTTTCTTTCTTTCTTTCTTTCTTTCTTTCTTTCTTTCTTTCTTTCTTTCTTTCTTTCTTTTGAAGACCGCCCTGCCCCACGCTTTGGGGGCCACTGTGTTGCTGTCCACACTGCCCCAGGCTTTGGGTCTAAGTGCTCTGGTCAAGAGAGAGTGAGTGGGGGAAGAAGGGAGAGAGACACAAAGAATGGAGACAAAACAGAGTGTGTGACCAATTCTCATTTCTTGTTTATTGTTACCCTCTCATTGACTCTCTCTTATTGTCTCCTCTTATTGTCTCCTTCTATTGTCTCCTTATTGTCTCCTCCTCTCTTATTGTTGCCTTTATTGTCTCCCCCTTATTGGCTCTCTCTTGTCTCTCCCTTATTGTCCCCCCTCTCTTATTAAAAGGAAATCCTGAGTATTTATAAGTACAAGCAGGGGAACACAGCTGAAGACACTTCACCACGTGCACCATGCAGCTGCAGTCACTAAATAGCAAAACAAGCTATGTGGGATAAACAAGATGTTTATCAGAGTGTGCTCAGCTGTTGTATACTGTTGAAAACAAATCTCTTGTCAGGGTATATGGCTCGAGATGGCTGCAAAGTTGATAGCTGCTTTCTGCTAGAAGTCTGCTCCCAATAGGTCCCCCTTTTTAATTTTTTTCAAAAGGAAAGGCTGGGAAAACTTACAGAAACCATGCCTGCCTTAGGACAGAACAAATGACCCCAGCCTCCCTTAAAATGGTGAAGCCTCCCAGTTAGGGGCAAGGGTCTTGAAGTGTTCTCTTACCCGTCATTGACTATCCGGCTTAGCGCATAAGTTAGGGGTTAATCCTCGTCAGTCTTGATGACAGAGTTTTTAGAGTCCCCTAATTCCAGCCTGTAATAATGGACCTGTATGGGTTTCATTTGAATAGTGTCTATCTGTTGTTGTACAAAAGCCATCAGTTTGTTGAACAGCATGAACCTGAGAGACAAGAGACTTAATTCCTAAATAGTTGATATAAAAGCAACATTCTTCTTTAAGGGTAGCACACAAGCTCCCTGTTGGAAGATGAAAACACAATAACATGTTCAAAAGGCCTTAAATATTTCTAAGGCCGATGTGTAAATTCAGTCTTTGTAGCCAGTCTGTGATACTAGAATATTTGTTTTTTTCATTTTAACAAGAGACATTAATATTTTGAGCAGTTATTCTCAACGTTCCTAGTGCTGTAACACTTTAATACAGTTCCTCATGTTGTGGTGACCCCCAACCACAAAATTATTTTGTTGTACTTTCTAACGACAATTTTGCTACTTTTATTAATCATAATGTAAATATCTGATATGCAGCAGATCTGCTATGTGACTCCTCCAAAAGGTTGAGAACCATTAGTTAATCAGTGACTTGTTCAAAGTGTCATAGATAATAATAAACAAGAGGCAACGCTTATTCCAACTGACTTTACAAAACATAGTTTATACTTGTCCAAGACTGGTGAGTAAGGCTATAGATCCCAAAGTCATAGCAATGATGCAATACAATAGCCATTAATCTCTAGCTCTGTAAGCCTTAATTTCACATGCATATTAAAGAAATATTGCATAGATCAAGTAGGCAAAGAAGATCAACCCAGTAGTACAAGCCAAATATTGTGGCTACTCCAGAGTTGATTTAATAGATAACAAAAATCAAGGTCAACCTGAGTTAGAGTTCAATACCAGCCTGGGTTACATGTTAAACACTGTGTCAAAGTCAAAATGTTAAACAAGGACTGAGGATATTGGTTAATGATAGACAGCTCAATTGCTCTGAATCCTCAGTCTCCAATCTCTCTCTCTCTTTCTCTCTCTCTCTCTCTCTCTCTCTCTCTCTCTCTCTCTCTCTCTCACACACACACACACACACACACACACACACACACACGAAAGACAATGGAGAGTTTTCTCAAAACTTTTGCTGTAGGAAAGAGGAAGTAACCTCATCTCTCCCCAACATAGGCAATTAAAGAGTTTTCCAGTACTGAGATGATCACCTGGAGACTAACTGAAGGACATTAGATAGATAATGTTATCATGGCACTTAAATCCCTAGTTGTCACTTATTGAATTGAAATTTCACAGAGCTTGGGAGGAACGATGATACATTCTTTATTGATGATTACTTTATAAAGAATAGCCTCCAAGGTGTTTGGTTCCTGAATGAAGAATCAACAGAGATAAGTGCTTCAAGAAAAAGTTGGTGAGATGTCTTTGCTCTGGAATTAACTTGTCTAAAGTATATTCAAGTTATGGAGAATATTGAGGTCATGCTGGTTGGAGAGAGGTAAGAATACCTATTTAGCTTTTATCAAGCAGCCTATGGACACACAAGTAAGGTTGATGCTATGTTACATGATTTATATGAAATGTATAGATCTTGAGGACCCTTATCTTGACATATAAGGATGTAACTCAGAATTAGGGAGAATATTTTCTTATACTTAAAACATAACTACTGGTCTTGCCTTTACTAAAAAGAAATTATTGCAGGCTAGATCTTCTGGTCTAATCAGAGCTTTACTTGCAATTATTCCCAGAGCCCATCATTAACTTTGGTTCCTGCTGTCAATCACCTTAATCATCTTTCCACTTGTCTGGCTTCCAGCTCTTTCAGTCTAAACATCTTGTTATAACTCTCTTTTGTTTTATGCTTCTGGGGATTGGATCCATTGTGTCACCCATGCTAAGCCAACACTGGGCTAACAACTCCAGGACCCCATTTTACACTTTATTCTGTGAAAGACTCAGGGTAGCCTAAAATATGGTATGTTACACAGGCAGGCTTCAAATTCACAATCTTCCTACCTCATCCTCTTGGGTAGCTTTGTAGGCCCTGCAAAGTCGGCTTAGATAATAGAGTCAACCTCCTGTTCTCCTGAGAGAAAACCTATGTATTTTCTAGATGTCTTATCCATGGCCTTTTCAATTCTGGCTTATAGTTCAAGAGACCTAAGAATTAGTCTATGTACTCTTTTTTCAACTAAATATCTAGGAAGGTTAGAAAAGACTTTCAGCACCAAGGACAGCAGCTTTCCTCAGGCGCAATGATTGACAAGCATCTCCAGCAGGGAGTCTCTATTGATTATGCTATGCTATGATGTTTGTGTCCTCACAAGTATTGCAAAGTCTCTGTGTTTATAGATAAAATTGAGGCTTAGAGATTCTTCTTCCGGCTGTCTACATATTAAACAGGAGAGCTGAGACAAGAACCTAGGTCATTGTACTTTAAAAACCTCTAATCTTTGTAGTTTTATTTCCATTGTTGTGTCTTAATATGAGCCAGGTTGTTTTCCTCTGAATGAGAGGTTGCATCTAAGTTCTTTTTTATTGGATATTTTATTTACATTTCAGATGCCATCCTCTTTCTCCATTCCCCCTCTCCCCCCCCCCAGAAAAACCCTATCCCATGACCCCTTTTTCTTTTTGCTTTTCTACACTTTATAAAAATGTTAATCAAAGGCTTTATAAATTTGGTAATGCTCAATCAGAAGTGTAACCTAATACCCAGCCTAGATATATCAACTATCTTTGACTGGTGAAGACACGTGAACAACTGCCTCCATATCCGCCCTCTTTCTCTCTTTCTCACTCTCATCACCTAGCTTCTCCTCTCCTTCTCCTCCTCTCTTTACTCCTTCTTTTCCTCTCAGTACCCCTCTCATCTTAGCTCCTCCTATATATCACCCTTCCTGTTAAAATAAAACTTTTCTCTCAAAATACAATTAGAGCATAATTATGCCTATTTGTACCAGTGAGATACAAGATAATCCTAATACCCAGTCCATCATTTTGTTGACTAACCAGAACCTCTGTCATCTTTCCTAACTAAAACACTTAGTTCTGGGCCTGGCTTTTTTCTTGGCTTTAGAATGAATATCAGCTGAAAACCATCCTCTCAAATCTTTTCTCTCAAAGTAAATAGCCAGGATTGGCTATGAGACTATAAGTTTTCAACCCTGTCAGAAATCCAGAGTGACTGAGTTAACTGAAATTATGGGAAGCACAAAGCATAGCTTCTAAAACTTAGCCAATTTATAGAGACCGCTGAACACCTGAACACTTCATATACTACAAAACATTGGAGCATCTGATCCTCAGCCTTCTGGCCCAGGATCATCTGACAGACCTTAGTGATGCAGAATAATTAAGGGCTGATTACTCTGTTTAGGCAAATATAATCAGTCGACTATTCTGCAAGTGTGTCCTTTTCTGGACATTATTTTGTCTGTAGATAAAAACAGGCAATTCTTGCCTAGTGGCTGTCTCACCACAACTGGAGTAACCCCAAAGATGCTCAGTTTCTTCTTAGAATTCAATACAGGAAGCTGTCAGGAGCAGACAGGTCTCTAATCAAAATGAACATTAATACAGAAATGTTTGTAACATCAATTCTGTGGACTTCTGAGGTTTTGAAAACCAACTATCCTTGTATGGTAATCTGGACTGTTGTCTGTTAACTCCACTCAGCTATTCCTAAATAAAATATAGAAAACACCCTAACAATAAACTCTTAGCCATGAATTTGCTATAGTCCCTTAACTCGCAGGCTAACCATCTCAAATCAGTTGAAAAAGTTAAAAAAGGACTGGGTCTAGGCCTTGTATTCCTAAATGTGTTATATAGGCACAATGCCTATGAGAGTATCAATATTCATCTAACTTTTTTGTCAGTAAGAAGCTTGTACGTACCAATGAAAACCTTAAATTTGAAATCCAAGTAAATTTTGTACCATTTTAGAAATTATAACTTCATCTTGATAATAATTATACAGATTTCTAACAATAGGTTATGTAATAAATCCTAGCTACTCCTCCCTATTCCCACAAAAGCCTCTACTTTTCCCTAGAAAAACAGCCCAATATTAACCACCTTAATCCCCTAGCCCAGGGAATAGGGGCACTGACTCTTCATTAACTTCTTCAAGCTGATTACCGGCTTTGAGATATTAGAAGAGGGGTGGGAGGAGGAGTAAATTGATAAGCCTCTGACGCTATGTCTTCACTGCATCCAGTTGGAATTCCAGGACCTCAGAGGTTTGAGCAGGTCTGCATAACTTGCTTGATGAGTAGATACACCAAGGCTGTGTATTCTGCAATGTACAATTCTCATAACAAATTTTAGTATCAAGATAATTTTTTTAGAGGGCTGACATTTTATTAAAGGTGTTGGTTTTAATAGCTTTTCTTTTTTCCCCTTTTTAAAAATATAATATTTACATTTAGAATTTTATCCCCTTACCCAATTTCCCCACCACCCAGGAACCCCTTATCCCATCCCCCTTCCTCCTGCTTCTATGAGGGTGTGCCCCACCTACTCCCCACTCCCACCTCCCCACCCTCAGATTCCCCCTCACTCAGTGTTCTGTGGTGGATAGCCCTAGCCTCTTGTTGTCATGGCAACTCCACTCCTGGGAGGGGCTGCGAAGGAGGAGTGAATCTTGTAAACCTTCTGTCCAATCAAATTTGTTAAATAAAGGCTACAGCCAGTGATTGGGCAGTAGAAGAGGAGTGGGAGGAGCTAGAGGCAGGAAAAGAGGGGAAGACAAGGAGAGCCAGGGGAGAGAGGGCGGCGCAGAGTTGGCAGTTGGTCGAAGCTAGAGGGCAGTTGGTGGAGAGAGAGAAGACGAAGAAGACCTAGAAAACCACAAGTTGTTAAGAGCTCTCATAGCTGGGGAATAGTGTAGTTTAATGGTAAATCTGCCCAGTCTAGGCATGCAGCATTCATTTGATACTTATTGACTTGTGTCTTTTCTTCTATGGACTTCCAATGGGCGAGAGATTTACCACAACAGTGTTCAGCCTTCATGGGACCAAAGATCTCCTCTCCCACCTATGCCCAGCAAGGCCATCCTCCCCTACATATACAGCTGGAGTCATGGGTCCCTCCCTATGTGCTCCTAGGCTGGTGGTTTAGACCCTGGGGGGCTCTGGTTGGTTGGTATTGTTGCTCTCCTCGTGGGGTTACCAACCCTTTCGGCTCCTTCAGTCTTCTCAATAACTTCTCCATTGGGAACCCTTGATCTGATTAATGGTTAGCTGTGATTATCTGCCTCTGGGTATGTTAGACTCTGGGAGACCTCTAAGGAGATAGCCTTATCAGGCTGCTGTCAGCATGTACTTTCTGTCATCCATATCAGCGTCTTATTTTTGGTGACTGCACGTGGGATGAATACCCACGTGGAATGGTCTCCATACAACCTCTCCTTCAGATTCTGTCCCACACTTTGTCTCCATACTTGCTCCCTTGGGTATTTTGTTACTCTTTCTCAGTAAGACATAGGCATCCACACTTGTTCTTCCTTCTTTATGAGCTTCATGTGGTCTATTAGTTGAATCTTTGTTGTTTCAAACTTTTGGGCTAATATCCGCTTATCAGTGAGTAAATACCATGTGTGTCCTTTTGTGATAGGGTTACCTCACTCAGGATGATATTTTCTAGTACCATCCATTTACCCAAGAATTTCTCGAATTCATTATTTTTAATAGCTGAGTAATATCCCATTGTGTAAATGTACCACATTTTTGTATCCATTCCTCTGTTTAAGGAAATCTGGGTTCTTTCCAGTTTCTGGCTATTATAAATAAGGCTGCTATGAACATAGTGGAGCATATGTCCTTGTTATATGTTGCAGCATTTTCTGGGTATATGCCCAGGAGTGGTATATCTGGGTCCTCAGGTAGTGCTATGTCCAATTTTCTGAGGAACTGCCAGAGTGACTTCCAGAGTGGTTGTACCAACTTGCAACCCCACCAACAATGGAGGAGTGTTCCTCTTTCTCCACATCCTCGCCAGCATCTACTATCACCTGAATATTTGATCTTAGCCATTCTGACTGGTTTGAGTTGGTATCTCAGGGTTGTTTTGATTTGCATTTCTCTGATGACTAAGGATGTTGAGCATTTCTTAAGGTGCTTCTCGGGACATTCGAGTTCCCTCAGTTGAGAATTCTTTGTTTAGCTCTGTACCCTATTTTTTAATGGAGTTATTTTGTTGTCTGGTGTCTAATTTTTTGAGTTCTTTGTATATATTTGATATTAGCCCTCTATCGGATGTAGGATTAGTAATGATCTTTTCCCAATCTGTTGGTTGCCGTTTTGTCTTATTGGCAGTGTCCTTTGCCTTACAGAAGCTTTGCAATTTGATGAGGTCCCATTTGTCGATTCTTGATCTTAGAGCATAGGCCATTGGTGTTCTGTTCAGGAACTTTTCTCCTGTGCCTAGGTATTCAAGGGTCTTCCCCAACTTCTCTGCTATTAGTTTCAGTGTATCTGGTTTTATGTGAAGGACCTTTATCCACTTGGACTTTAGCTTTGTACAAGAGGATAAGAATGGATTAATTTGCATTCTTCTACATGCTGACCTCCAGTGGAGCCAGCACCATTTGTTGAAAATGCTGACCTTTTTCCACTGGATGGTTTTAGCTCCTTTGTCAAAGATCAAGTGGCCATAGGTGTGTGGGTTCATTTCTGGATCTTCAATTCTATTCCACTGATCTTCCTGCCTGTCTCTGTACCAATACCATGCAGTTTTTATCACTACTGCTCTGCAGTACAGTTTGAGGTCAGGGATGGTGATTCCCCCAGTAGTTCTTTTATTGTTGAGAATAGTTCTCGCTATCCTGGGTTTTTTGTTATTTCAAATGAATTTGCAAATTGCTCTTTCTATCTCTATGAAGAATTGATTTGGAATTTTGATGGGGATTGCGTTGAATCTGTAGATTGCTTTTGGTAAGATGGCTATTTTTACTAAGTTAATCCTGCCAATCCAGGAGCATGGGAGATCTTTCCATCTTCTGAGATCTTCTTCAATTTCTGTCTTTAGAGACTTGAAGTTCTTGTCATACAGGTCTTTCACTTGCTTGGTTAGATTCACTGAAAGATACTTTATATTATTGGTGGCTATTGTGAAGGGTGTCATTTTCCTAATTTCTTTCTCAGCCTGTTTATTCTTTGAATAGAGGAAGACTACTAATTCATTTGAGTTGATTTTATATCCAGCCACTTTGCTAAAGTCATTTATCAGGTTTAGGAGTTCTCTGGAGGAAGTTTTAGGGTCACTTAAGTATACTATCATATCGTCTGCAAATAGTGAAATTTTGCCTTCTTCCTTTCCTATTTCTATCCCTTTGACTTTTGTTGTCTAATTGCTCTATCTAGGACTTTCAGCACTATATTAAATAGGTAAGGTGAGAGTAGGAAGCCTTGTCTAGTCCCTGATCTTAGTGGGATTGCTTCAAGTTTCTCTCCATTTAGTTTGATGTTGGCTACTGGCTTGCTATATATTGCTTTTACTATGTTTATCTATGGGCTTTGAATTCCTGATCTTTCCAAGACTTTTAACATGAAGGGATGTTGAATTTTTTCAAGTGCTTTCTCAGCATCTAGTGAGATGACCATGTGGTTTTTCTCTTTGAGTTTATTTATGTAGTGGATTACATTGATGGATTTCCAAATATTGAACCATCCCTGCATTCCTGGGATAAAGCCTACTTGATCATGATGGATTATTGTTTTGATGTGTTGTTGGATTCGGTTTGCGAGAATTTTATTGAATATTTTTGCATCAATGTTCATAAGAGAGATTGGTCTGTAGTTCTCTTTCTTTGTTGGTTCTTTCTGTGGTTTGGGTATGAGCGCAATAGTAGCTTCATAGAACAAATTGGGTAATGTTCCTTCTGTTTCTATTTGATGGAATAGCTTGAAGAGAATTGGTATTAGGTCTTCTTTGAAGGTCTGATAGAATTCTGCACTAAAACCATCTGGTCCTGGACTTTTTTTTGGTGAAAAGACTTTTAATGACTTCTTCTATTTCTTTGAGGTTTATAGGACTGTTTAGATGGTTTATCTGCTCCTGATTTAATTTTGGTATCTCGTACCTGTCTAGAAAATTGTCCGTTTCATCCAGATTTCCCAATTTTGTTGAGTATAAGCCTTTGTAGTAGGACCTGATGATTTTTTTAATTTCCTCTATTTCTGTTGTTATGTCTCCCTTTTCAGTTCTGATCTTATTAATTTGGATACTGTCTCTGTGCCCTTTGTTTAGTCTGGCTAAGGGTTTATCTATCTTGTTGATTTTCTCAAAGAACCAGCTCCTGGTTTTGTTGATATTTTGTATAGTTCTTTTTGTTTCTACTTGGTTGATTTCAGCTCTGAGTTCGATTATTTCCTGCCATCTACTCCTCTTAGGTATGTTTGCTTCGTTTTGTTCTAACACTTTCAGGTGTGCTGTCAAGTTGTTAATATATGCTCTCTCCAGTTTCTTTTTGTAGGTACTTAGAGCTATGAGATTTCCTCTTAGTACTGCTTTCATGGAATCCCACAAGTTTTTGTATGAGGTGTCCTCCTTTTCATTAAATTCTAAAAAGTCTTTAATTTCTTTCTTTATTTCTCCCTTGATCAAGTCATCCTTGAGTAGAGCGTTGTTCAGTTTCCATGTGTATGTGGGCTTTCCATTGTTTTTGTCATTATAAAAGACCAGCCTTAGTCCATGGTGGTCTGATAGGGTGCAAGGAATTATTTCAATCTTTTTGTGTCTGTTGAGGCCTGTTTTGTGACAAATTATATGGTCTATTTTGGAGAAGGTACCATGAGGTGCTGAGAAAAGGTTATATTTTTTTGTTTTAGGGTAAAATGTTCTATACATATATTAGTTAAATCCATTTGGTTCATAACTTCTGTTAGTTTCCTTGTGTCTCTATTTAGTTCCTGTTTCCATGATTTGTCCATTGCTGAGAGTGGGGTGTTGAAGTTCCCCACTATTATTGTGTGAGGTGTGATGTATGCTTTGAGTTTTAGCAAAGTTTCTTTTATGTATGTGGGTGCCCTTGCATTTGGGGCATAGATGTTCAGAATTGCAAGTTCCTCTTGGTACATTTTTCCTTTGATGAATATAAAGTGTTCTTCCTTATCTTTTTTGATTAGGTTTGGTTGCAAATCAATTTTATTTGATGTTAGAATTGCTACTCCAGCTTGTTTCTTGGGACCATTTGCTTGGAAGATTGTTTTCCATCCTTTTACTCTGAGGTTGTGTCTGTCTTTGTCACAGTGGTGTGTTTCCTGTATGCAGCAAAATTCTGGGTCTTGCTTATGTATCCAGTCTGATAACCTATGTATTTTTATTGGAGAGTTGAGTCCATTGATATTAAGAGATATTAAGGAAAAATGATTGTTGCTTCCTGTCACTTTTGTTGTTGGAGGTAGAATTATGTTTGTGTAACTTTCTTCTTTTGGGGTTGTTGGGAGATTACTTTCTTGTTTTTCTACATTGTAATTTCCCTCCTTGTGTTGGAGTTTTCCATCCATTATCCTTTGAAGGGTTGGATTTGTGTGAAGATATTGTATAAATTTGCTTTTGTCATGGAATATCTTAGTTTCTCCATCAATATTGATTGAGAGTTTTGCTGGGTATAGTAGTCTGGGCTGGCATTTGTGTTCTCTTAGGGTCTGTATGATATCAGTCCAGGATCTTCTGGCTTTTATAGTCTCTGGTGAGAAGTCTGGTGTAATTCTTATAGGTCTGCCTTTATACGTTACTTTACCTTTTTCCCGTACTGCTTTTGGTATTTTTTCTTTGTTTTGTATATTTGATGTTTTGATTATTATGTGACAGGAGGTATTTCTTTTCTGGTCTAGTCTATTTGGGGTTCTGTAGGCTTCTTGTATATTTAAGGACAGCTCTTTCTTTCGGTTAGGGAAGTTTTCCTCTATTATTTTGTTGAAGATATTACTGGCCCTTTAACTTGGGAGTCTTCACCCTCATCTATACCTATTATTTTTAGGTTTGGCCTTCTCATTGTGTCCTGGATTTCTTGGATGTTTTGGGTTCAGAGCTTTTTGCATTTTGCATTTTCTTTGACAGTTGTGTCAATGTTTTCCATGGTATCTTCTACACATGAGATTCTCTCTTTTATCTCTTGTATTCTGTTGTGATGCTTGCATCTATGACCCCTGGTCTTTTTCTTAGGTTTTTTATCTCCAGGGTAGTTTCCTTTTGAGATTTCTTTATTGCTTCTACTTCCATTTTTAGATCCTGGATGGTTTTGTTTAATTCCTTCACCTGTTTGGTTGTGTTTTCTTGAAATTCTTTAAGAGATTTTTGTGTTTCCTCTTTAAGGGTTCCTATCTGTTTGCCTGTGCTCTCCTCAAATTCTTTGAGAGTGTTATTAATGATCTTCTTAAAGTCCTCTAACATCATCATGAGAAGTGATTTTAATTCTATTTCCTGCTTTTCCGGTGTGATGTGGTGTTCAGGGCTTGTTATGGTGGGAGAACTGGGTTCTGGTGATGCCAAGTAACTTTGGTTTCTGTTGTTTACTTTCCTGTGCTTGCCTTTCACCATTTGGTTAACTCTAGTGCTACCCTCTCTCACTGGTTCTGACTGGGGACTGTCTTTCCAGTTTTCTTGCTTGTGTCAGAACACCTCAGAGTCCAGATGTCTCTGTGATCCTGTGATCCTGAGCTACAGCTGCTCTGAGTGCAGTGTCTCCTCTAGGATGTCTCAGAGTAAGGTGTCTTCTTGAGAGCAGACCAGCTAGGTGTTCGTTGCTCTGAGTGGAGTGGTTCCTCTAGAATGTCTCAGGATAAGGTGACTGCTGCTCTGGGTTCCGTGGCTCATCTAGGATGACTCTGGGCATGATGTCCCCTGCTCTGAGGTTGGTGGCCTCTCAGGGATGTCTCAGGATACAATTTCCACAAGGGTGATGGCCCCACGGGGTGTCTGCCTCCCTGAGGACACTGGCCTCCCAGGGATGTCTCATGATACAGTCTCCACAAGGGTGCAGACCCCTCTGGGTGTCTGCTCCCACTACAGGGATCCGGGAGAGGGGCAGAAAGGGAGTGGAGTTCCACAGGGGCAGGGTTGGATACCTGTGGAGGGGTCCTGAGAGCTTCCTACTCCCAGCTGGGGGTCTAGTGTGTAGGGCGGTGCACCACTGGCCTTACCTGCCTCCCTGAGGACACTGGCCTCCCAGGGATGTCTCAGGATACAGTCTCCAGAAGGGTGCAGACCCCACTAGGTGTCTGCTCCTGCTACCCAGATCTGGAGAGGGGCGGAAGGGGAGTGGAGTTCTGCAGGGGCGGGTTTGTGTACCTGTGGGGGGTCCTGCAAGCTTCCTACTCCCAGCTGGGGGTCTGGTGTATAGGGCAGTGCACCACTGGCCTTACCTGCCTTCCTGAGGACACTGGCCTCCCAGGGATGTCTCAGGATACAGTCTCCAGAAGGATGCAGACCCCACTGGGTGTCTGTTCCCACTACCGGGATCCAAAGCGGGGCGGAAGGGGAGTGCGCATCCAAGTTCTATGTCAGCCTTGTTTTACTTTTTGCTTGATTTTTTTTTCACAGAAAACACAGGCATCTTCAGATATTAGAGTGAAACATGAGACATACTACTCTTCTAATGTAGAATATTAACTATTTTAGTTTGCTTTCTCTAAGCTCCTATATTCTGATTAAAAATTATAATTTAAAATGCAGCAGAAATTTTCTTTCACATAAATTCTACATCCACCCATCCTCTCCTTTGTATACTTACAGTTCCAGCATTCATAACTCAGAAGTACACAACCTGAAGTACTTAAAAATAGAACATGTTGTATGATTCTTCAAGCTGTAAGTTTTATAAAATCTTGTTTCATGTACAATTTTATTTAAATTATTGTATAAAATTACTTTCAGGTTCTACATACAAGATGTAATATAAAATGTATGTTATGTTTATATTTGAAGCACAACTTAAAATACCCAACTATGTCTGTGCAAATATAACAAAATCTGAAAAAACCCATGAGCTTCAAAACACTTGTGTTCATAAGAAATTTACATGATAGACACTAAAAATTGTTTTCACCTTTATCATGAGGCTTGCGCTAGTTCCTGGCTTAGAAAAAAAATAGTTAAGACATGTCTTTGAAAACCTAATCAATACCTTATCTTCTAAAATTAGAATTTATGATGGATATTTGTGAAAATTTAGATTATATCATCTAAAGAAATGTGATGTTTGTGACATGAAAACCTGAGCACCTATGTGCTCTGCGGCTGTAGACCCAGGGGGCACCTGTGCGTGTGTATTCCCTTGGTGCACCTGTGCAGATGTATATCCAGGGTGCACCTGTATGGGTGTAGACCCAGTGTGTACTTGTGCAGCTGTAGACTCAGGGTGTACCTATGTGGCTCTAGATCCAGGGTGTATCTGGTAAACCCAAGGTGCACCTGTGCAGGTGTTGACCCAAGGTGAACTTGTGTGGGTGTAGACACACAGAAGTTGGACTGCCCCTAATATATTTCTGGAACTCTTCTATCAGGCAGTTGCTCTGAACACGTAGAGCTGTGAGCCAGTTTTGTCACCTTGAGCCTAATCCTGATCAAGGTCAAAAGAGGGACGTGAGGTCTCTATGGTATCCTTACAGCATCACTATCACTTCTCAAAGCTGTGTGTTTGAAAGGATGCACAGTGGGTTCATTCATAAATCAGAGTTGATTACAATAGAATCATACAGTTTCCTAGGGAGACAGGACAATAAGGAACAAGACAGTGGAAGTTCAGAATGGCATAAAGATCACTCAAAGATAAGAGTCAGACATTAAGAGCCCTACATCACATCCTGATTTCCCCTCAGAGGGCCTCTTAAATATTTCTAAAGCAGTTATGCCTGAAACTCAAGAATTTCATTAGATGGTGAAATGATGCAACTACCTCTGAAAATTAGCAAAGGAGATGTAATTCCTCATTGATTTCTTTAGTCAGAATAATCTGGGGAAAACCTAACCAGATGTTAATGCTCATAGATTAAAAAGCTCTCTGTATTCAGCTAAGTGGATAGATGGCAACTTTATTTGATTTTACTTCATGCAGACATTCTGTGGCTATGTCCCTGGGGAGAGGCATAAGGACAGGACAAAACTGCCATGCTAGGGGACAGCTTCTGTGTGGCAGAGCCCCTTTTTCTATTATGAGTGACAGGATACAGATATCGGTTTTTCAGGAGTGATGGGAAGCTCCAGTTTTCTGGTCAGGACCCTAGCCTTTCCAAGTCTCAACACAGAGCATATGAAAACGGAAAGGACTGTTTTCTCTATGACTCAGTCCAGATCCAACAAGAAAGGGAGTGCTTCCCCTTACTGTGGCTAATTCATTTACCCTGATGTGTCTGTCTTAGCATCCCTGAACTGCAGTAAGAGGCGCCATGCAAATGCACAGCTATCAGGAGAGAGGTCTCTCCATTCATATAATCTCATTTCTCTTTGCTCTACACAATACTGATGATAGCTCCAAGCTTTCATTCACTGTTTAGAATAATCCCCTGCCTGTTAGAGCAAGTTTCATTATTAAAAACGCTTTTATAAATATTGCGTATGTGGTTCTGGTAGGTGGTTTCATGATCTTACAGCCCTAGAAAGATAAAAAAAATATATGACTAAAATGAAAACTTTAAGGTTTTAAGTCCATTTTCTCATTAAGGATCATGAGCATATAAATAAAAGTTTTCCATTACATTGTATGGAGAGGTAATCTGTGGTCTGGGTACAGTAGGAGCCACTTGCTTCCAAAGTTCTCAGAGATTTTGTTGGGAGAATAAACATCACTCACATCAGGGACCTTCCTAGATCTTCTTCTATTGGTTAAAGGTTTTTTTCAGGCCTGAGATTGATCACTTCTTGCCTTCTACTACTCTTGGTGATCCTACTTCTCTTTGTTTTAGATATTTTGGGTACACAGTTATTAGTATGACATATCCCACATTCCCATTTTCTTTATGTAAGCATTTAATGCTCTGAACTTGCCTCAACTGCCACCATTGTGCCCCATAAGTTTGAGTATGCTGTGTCTTTGTTTTCATTCAATTCTGTAAAGTCTTTAATTTCTTTCTTATTTCTATCTTGGTCCATTTTTCAAGTAGTGAGTTATTCACTTTCCCTGAGTTTGTAAGCTTGTTGTTGTTGATAGTATGCAGGGTGTTATTTTGATTTTCTTGTATCTGTTGATATTGTTTTGTTTCTGAGTATATGGTCAGTTTTGAAAAAAGCTCCATAAGGTACTTGTTGGTATATTCTTTTGATTTGAATGAAATGTTCTGTAAATATCTGTATGCTCATTTACTTTATAACATCTGTTAGTTCCAGCATTTTTCTATTTATTTTGTCTGGATTACATGTCTATCATTGATAGTGATGTATTGAAGTTTCCTAGTATCAGAGTATAACGGTTACTATGTGATTTAAGCTATAGTCATGTTTGTTCTATGAATTTGGGTATCATTTTCTTTGAGGTATAGATGATAAGGATTGACATCATTTTCTGTGGGTTTTTTCCTTTGATGAGAATGTAGTGTCCTTCCCTATCTCCTCTGATTAGTTTTGATTTGAAGTCTATTTGTTCAGATATTAAAATAGCTACACCAACTTGTTTTTAGGTCCATTTGCTTGGAATATCTCATTTCACCCTTGGTATAATGTCTATCCTTGATGTAAAGTTAGGTGTGTTTCCTGGATGTAGAAGAAAGATGGATCTAAGTTTTTCATCCATTCTGTTATTCTGTGTCATTTTATGAGGAATTAAAACCACCAATGTTGAGAGATGCAAATTAGCAGTGTTTGGTGACACTTGTTATTTTCTAGTAGTAGTAGAGTAGTTGGTGGTGGTGGTGTGTGTGTGAGTGTGTGTGTGTGTGTGTGTGTGTGTGTGTTTCCATCTTTTGATTTGCTGGTCTGGAATTAGTGATTTCTTGAGTTTTCTAGGGCGGGCCTAACCTCTTCAAGTTGGAGTTTTCTTCTTAATCCCATCTTTAAAGCTGGATTTATATGTTACTACTGCTTAAATTTGGTTTTACTGTTGAATGTCTTTCTCCATCGACTGTGATTGGCAATTTTGTTGGGCATAGTAATTCAATCTGGCATTGTGGACTATTAGAGTTTGTAGAACACATGTCCAGACCCTTCTGGCTTTTAGAATTCTTTTAGAGAAGTTAGGTGTTGTTTTAATAGGTCTGCCTTTATGTTATTTGTTCTTTATCCCTTACATCTTTTAATATTCATTTTTCTTGCATATTTAGTGTTTTGATTATTATGTACTGAGGCAATGTACCAGGATTCGCTCAGCTTCCTAGAAATGGGAATGAACATAGAGAGTGAGGAGAGGCCACAGCAGGTGAGAGGTGAAGATCTGCAGCACAAAAACAAATTTATTTAAAAGTATAAAAATTATATTCTGATGACAAGGGGAGTAATCTGGGCCAAAGCAATAATTCCTGAGTAAACTCTTGCACGGTCTCATTGACATAAGCAGACAGAGCACTCTCTATGCCATCTGCTTTCTTGCTACTGCAGTGTCTACATAATCTGCTGAGATGCCCTTATTTCCCTCAGAGCAGGATACTTTGAGGTTAGAACCTCTATCAATAAAGCAGCTTGTTATAACAAGGTGTGTATGTTAACAGTGAGATTGTTCCTCAAGACTGTGTGGCTCTCAAGAGTAATAGATTTGCCTTTCGGAGAGAAAATATAAACTGTCAGATGGCAGAAATGCTGTGGAGATGGCAGAAAACTGCGGAGACGCTGCGCTACAAGCAGCTCACAGATGCCACTCTCCGTGGGTGGTGAGACAACGTGCCAGAAGAATTCATACACATATGTACTACTCTACAGCAGAAAAGGCTGCTCAGGGAATCAGGCTAAAATTCTGCCAGCTTTGCCATACTGGATTTTTTTTTTATAAATATAAATTTCCAAAAATAAATGTGTCAGGATTGACTTAGATCATTCAAAATGGAAATAATAAGTATAAACAATCACCACCATTTCTAAAATGGAGAAAAATAAGTAGAAATGAGAAAAAAATTGTCTCCATTGGATTGTCAGCTTATTACAGATTGAATATAAGCCATAGTAAAATTAACAACAATAAACCATGAAGCAGAGTTCTAAACATGTGAGGTACGATGTGGAAACAAAGCAAAAGGACATGGAACTGCAGAGTCAGAGATAGCAGTGGGAGATACCATAGCAGAACATGACAGTAGAAGTCAACCTGAGAGTAGAACAGACACACTGCCTTCATCAGAGCAAATGACCCACAGAGCATGAGTGGGAAAAGGGAGAGGATAATATGTAATAGGAAAGAATATAAGGCATCTTAAAAATATTGTATATATATATATATGAATGAGAGAAGAAAATCTGTATACCTCTGAGTTCTTTAATTTAGCAAGTGTAAGACAAAAAACTCTAATATATATGTTACGAAAACATTTCATAACGGTGTGCCTTAACATCTACGCTTTTGGGCAGTGTTATCTGGCTCACAAAAATAGAACAGTAGAATGGACATGAAGCCATGTGTATTCGGCTCCAGCACCAGGAAACTATATTTATTTTTTGGGGGGGAGAAACAAAAACAAAAATTAAGACAAACAAACAAACACTGATCTGGTTATCTTAGAATAACTCAATACAATTTAAATTTACTTTGTCATAGTTCTAGAGTCCAAGGACTAAGTGTGATCATGATGCAGGCATGATTGTCTTCTGGTGAGAAATTTCTTCCTTGGCTGCAGAAAGCCACCATCTTACTGTGTCCTCCGTCAGAAGGGAAAGAGGGAGCCACCTCTGGTGTCTGCAGACATCACATTCTGTGGCACCACTCATGTGACATCTTCTAAGTGTAATCATATCTCAAATGGCTCAGCATTAAGTAACAACACTGGTGGGTTAAGCACCTGCAGCACTCAGTACATAACAATTAATGCTATAGGATGAAATTTCTTTCAGGCTCATACCTTCTCCTGAGCACATTCAGAGAGGGAAAATACTAAGCCTTGAGTGTGCCAAGGATGGAAAAACCTTCAAAATTTTGTATCTAGCATAATTTTCCTTTAATTACAAATGTTATAACTACAGCTTTTTAGATAAGATTTCAGTATTACAATTATCTATGATTTTGTATAAAATACCATAAGATAAAACAAATAAACCTGAGTAAATACAAGAATAACTGGGAAAATCAAAGCAAAAAGATGAGCAGTCAACCAGGATTTGTTTAACTATAGGACTGGTACTAAAACCAAGTGTGTTAGGAGTGAAAATCTGTTCAGTGATCAGGTAGTTCTAACAGGACCTGCGTGGGAGAGAGAGAGAAAATGTACCAGGGAGGTCTTCAGATAATGGATGGAAATTTTCGTCACTGATAAAAAGTACAGTGAAAATCTATAATAATCATTGGGGTAGGCATAATAATTTAAAACTTTCTCACAGATAAAAAGGCCAAGGCCAGATGGATTCATCATAAAACTCCATCAGACCTTCAAAGAACTAAAGCCAATACTACTCAAAATATTTTGTAAAATAGAAAAAGAAAGCGCTTCTCTAAATTCTGTATGAAGTCAGTGTTAATTTGATACCTAAAACCAGATAAAGATTCAACAAAAATCAGAACTACAGGCCAATCTCCCTAGTAAATATAGACATAAAAATTATCAAAATAATACTTTTCAAGATCAAGCTGGCTTTGTCCCAGGGATACAAGGATGGTTCCGCACACCTAAACCAAGGGACATGATTTATCATGTAAATGGGCACAAGTATAAAAATCTCATGAAAATTTCAATTAATGTAGAATAAAAATGCCTTTGATCAAAATCTGACATCTTCTAATAATAAAAAAAACTGAAAAAATATTCAAAATACTGAGTATGTAGTTTACTCACATAAAAGCAGCTCACTTGAGAATGAAGAAACAATTCGAATGTTTAAATGTTTGACAAAAAGATGACTGCATTCCAAACTAATTTAAAAAGAATTCTTTATTCTAAGGACTTTTTGAATCTTTGGCTTTTACCTCACTGAAACTATTTCTGAGCAATTAAATGGATAAAAATTAAGTTTTATATTTATACCCAACTCAGGATTTTCTATTTTTAATTTTGGTAGCATGTATATTCCCCCACTAACATTGATTCTGTTTTAAAAGTGGGTATATTTTTAGATTATTTCCATGCTAACTTTCTTTAAAATATGTTGCTTACGTTGATGGTATTTGTAACTTGTGGCAAATTTAACAGTCATAAATTAACAGAATTATAAATGGATGTACGCCAGTTTGAGACAGTGCATGCATCTGTGAATGGTTACATTTTGAAAAGAGTTGTGAAATAAGTCCTCAGGTAATTCTTTTTTCCTAATGCTCAATATTGATTTATTAACAAGGAAAGCTGTGATACGTGGGAAACTCTGGCTCTAAAGAAATCCCTAACCACCCTTGTGTCTACTGACTAGATTTAACAACGTGACTGCAGAGAACACATGTAACAATTGTTGCACCCATGACCATAACACTCCATACTTTGCTATAAAACAAAGCATTACTCTTTTGGACAATTTACTGTGACATTGGACAGTTGATCATATGACCCTACACATGGAAATATCAGTTGTCCCTAGCCATGCCCCAAAGACCATTTGAAGTTATCTGACACTAGGAAAAGAGTTAAAAATCATAGCATATAATAATGTTCCCTTGTCTTTTACATTATTCTTGATTGCTTGGTGAATGAGTAAACAAAACTAGTGATGGCTTGTCATGTTCTATTGATGACAGATTCAGGCAACAAGACTCACAATCTGACAGGTTAATAGTCAGTGAGTTAGTTAATTGGTTCAAATACAATTATTTATGACAGAATCTAAACTCATACATAGTTACCCTGAGGCAAACACTTCTAATATGTGTGTGTGGTCTCCCTTTCTAGAATAAGATTCCTAAGTGGCATCACTTAGAAGCTGATAACAGGGAAAATGGCTGTAAAGGAGATGTAATTACTCTGGAAAATTGGATAATCATTTCTTTAAGTGCTTAGGCATACACTTGTAATGTGACCCAGCAGCTCAATTTGAAGGCATTTGCTTACCAGAAATGAAGCTTCTGTTCTCCAGGAGCTGGAATGAAGGCCCTTAAAGTGGCTGCATTCAGAATCCCAAACACTAAAACCAGGCACTTGTTATACTGTACAATGCACAGTAGTATTCTATTAGAAATCAGAGGAAAAAGACTGACAACACCTGTAGCAGTACAGAGGCATCTCAGAGATGTTATGCTCTGTGGAAGAAGAAAACCTTTTATGGCAAATCCGTAGTTGTTGCTTACGTATAATTATGATGTAGGTGACACAGAGACAGATGCGAGAGCAGAATTGTGAGGGCTTGGATTGGGAAGGAGTGTGAGCTTCTCTAGGATAGTAGGATGTTGTGTTGGTGTGTAAGAAGGAGAATATATATATAAATGTACACCACACACACACACACACACACACACACATACATCAAAACTTTCGACATCTTCTTGTAACTATTTTGCTGTTTGTGAACTATTCCTCAATAAAATATATGTTTTAGCAGTGGGGTAATATCTGAAGAGATGGCTCAGCGGATAAGTGTACTTATCTGATCTTTTAGAAGCCCTGGGTTTGGTCCACAGCACACACAGAAACTTTCTGAAATTCCAGTTTCAAGGGATCTCTTGACTGCACATGAATGCATTTGGGGGTACAGACATACTCAAGACATATACACACATATCAACTAAAATATATTCATTTTAAACCATTAAGAAAGCTGGGGATGTATGCGGATGAGACTACTTACAGTTGATCTAATCATAGGCAGCAAAACAGGAGGCAAATTTGGTGGACATTCATCAAAATCTTGTTGTTTCTGAAAGTATCCACTGATTGAGCACCAACTCTGCCTCTGCCCATCTGGTTCACAGGTGGCTTCTGTGCATATACGTCCCTCCAACGCAGACAGAAAGGCTCTGAGCACCAGCCAGGGGAATGTCCACCTTTCGTAGGCCTGGCTGTGAAATCCTCCCTAGAGGTCTTCTTCTAGGTCCTCTACCAATCTTCCAGCTTGGTCATTCCGGGAGGGGGGAGGGCCAGGGTTGCTGAGGCTCAGTGCCATGTCTGTCTTCCCCTTACACTCCTGACCTCATTTCCTAGAGACATCACTGTAGAAAAAAAACCAAACTTCCATAGGTCACTGAGGTTTGGGATTTGCTGGCTGTAGTAAGTAGCTTGCTTACGGCACCTCAATACTCTTACT
The DNA here is from genome assembly GCF_011762505.2 of Arvicanthis niloticus. Classification (NCBI taxonomy): domain Eukaryota; kingdom Metazoa; phylum Chordata; class Mammalia; order Rodentia; family Muridae; genus Arvicanthis; species Arvicanthis niloticus. The sequence goes on along the minus strand of NC_047661.1, from coordinate 62,104,040 downwards.
GGGGAAGATGAGATTCTTTCTGTTGCCGTGTACATTAAGAAAACTAGAGTGTGTTCTTTAGTTTGGTTACAAATCATTGAGAACCTGTTGTCAGCAGACTGAAGAACTAGTTATTTTTCATGAGAACTTAAGTTCACAAGTAACGAGTACTATCTTACTCTAATAAGATACAGAGGTAAGTCTCTTGCTAATCTCTCATGATGGTAATATAGCTGCTATAGCTCCAAGCATTATTCTATGTTCAAAAAAAAAAGTAACAAAGTGAATTCTACCAGTGTCTTTTTAGTAGGAATTTCAATGTTCGTAGTGAGCATAGTATGCTATTTGTATTGGTTGAAACATATCATCTGTCACCATGGGAACTAGCATGGGAAAGATGAAAAATCAATGTTTAAACTGGGTACCTTGCAGCCTACCCATTTAACTACAGTTCTATTACCATGCAAGAATTGAGGCAGGGATAGTGGCTAGGTAACTGGCCATATCTGCAACATATAAGTATAACAAAGAATTCTGCATATCTGATTTGTAGCTTTGAGTATTTGTCAGGGCAGGAAATATAAAGACCCAGAAAAACAATGAAGGTGATTTTATACAATTCTGAAAGTCAAAAGAAATGAACATCTGCCTGAAGGGAATGTGTTGTAATAAGGTTATGAAGCTCACATTCATGAGGAGAACACTGGCCCCTTCAAATCCAGATTTCTATTTAACTTATTTCTATTTTCCAGATTCAAAGCAATGAAAAAAAAAAAAAAAACCAAACTAAAAATGATACATCTGCAGAAATGTTCTCAAAAATGCTGGGTTAAAACAGTGGAAAAACATGTCAAATTCTAAGGTCAAAAAAATCTCAAAGACTTCTTATTCTATTCCATTTTTAAGTTTCAATTTAGTTTAATTTTAATTTTGATAAATTTGGCAGTAATCTCATCTAGTTTAACTGTGTAATCACGATGAACATGATTCCACTGAGTCTCTTCTGCTTTGTTGTACTGGAAATTCCCAATGAAGCAACTCTGAAGAATGATTCATAAATAAAACTTTGGCCTGGTCAGAAACATTTGGAAGCTGCTTTCATATATGACATCTGTGACAGATTTTACTTGCTAGAGGATGGTAATTATTATCATTTTTTGAAGGGTGACATTTTCTTTCTCTATTCTTTTTTTTAATCTTGATGTGAGGGTCATATAAGCTAAATACCCAGGAAATGTCAACAGCGTCAGTGAGCTACATATGTGACCATAGCATGCATGGTCTATTTATTTTCTCTGTATCTCTTTCATTATAAGAAAATTCTTGTCTAAGCTTACATATGGAATACATTTTTGTTATTATATGTTAATGTGCATAATTAGAATTATTTAAATGAATTTCCACATCAAATGTTTTCTACATCTGGAAGTCTGAGCATCTCACTAGTGTACCTATTTTTATGTGTCATTATTTCCCCAGTATTTTCATCAATTCCAGCTTTTACGGTTGGCCAATATAATTTTTAACTGGGGAAGAAATATGTAAGATTGACCAGACAGAACTTGACAACTGTCTGATCTATGTGATAAACATTATATTTTCATTTCATTCTTTAAGACAGTTTATTATATAGTATGTGATAGGAGGAGAGATTATGAATATTATTGTCCAACTAGCAGAGATAATTTTTATGTTAGTTGAATTCTTCAATTATAGAATATGAACTTCATGAAAAAGCATAAAGGACACAATTCCATTTTAGTTCTGCTAAATATTGTAGACAATTTATAGACTCTCCCATCTTAAAAACAAGCAAAGCCCACCCTAGATTCCCCAAGGTCCCTCCCCCTGTGATCCCCACTCTGCATTTTCACAGGCACCACTGATACCATTTTTTTCTCTTCCTCATTTCTAAGATGTGCTCAAACACTCATTTTTGTGCTCAGCTGGAATCTTGTTCTCTTGGACCATCATTAATGTCCATATTACCAAATACACAAACCATCTGTATCCTGGTCCCTGATCTACCATGAATATTTGTCACTGCCTTTTAAACACTTCTTTTGCAATTACCTTCAGGATTTCTGACACTTAGTTTTCCAAAAAAAAAAAAAAAAAAAAAAAAAGACCTAGCTTTCCTTTATGCCATGTGTTGGGTCTCTTTTCTTTCTGGCCTATAAATATTAATATAGGGTGTGTTCAGGACATTTTTTTTCTTCATATATACTCACTGTCTAGCTAATTCCAGCAAGTCATATGGTATCATAAACACAATGTATTTATGGGGCTTTTCTTTTCTATTTGAATATTCAAACTAGAGACCTGTTAACTCTTTGTGTAATTAACATTTCCAAAAATTGCTTTCTCATTTAATCTGAATTTTGCCCAGCACTCCCCATGTCTGTGACTGACTTCAGAATGCATCGAGTTGACCAATGCAACTTTGATTTTTCTGTTTTTTCTCCATACTCCAATCCAACTCTCCAGTAAACCCGATAGCTTCTTCCTCAATATACGCATGGAATTTAATGACACAGCTCCCCTAGGTCCACTACTGCCTTTCTCCTTTCTCCCTAGCAGTCTTGCAGCTCTATGACCCTCCATGTTTGCCCTCAGATGTCTATTGCACATGCCATGGTTAAAGGTAACTGTCTGTAAGATTTTAATGAGTTCCCTGCTGTTAATGTTCTGGTTTTGCCTGTAACTCAGGGTAATGCCCAAGGTCTTGACCAATGAGCCCTTAAGACTCTGTACTTAGTTTGTGTGGTTTGCTCAGTCACTTCTCTTGGGATTTTGCTCACAATCCTTTTCTTTACAGATGCATGCTAATCCTTCATGAGAGTGACTAGCCTTCTGTCTTCTTACCCAGCCTGTAGACTTATAACCACTAGCACATGTGTTTCATGTATCCTGGCTTACCTGTTCAGTGTCCTGCTTAGCTCCTGGAGTGTAAGTTACATAAGTGCAGAAACTTGGTTTCATCCCTCCATAATTCTCAGTATCTAGGCTAGCCAGTGGCACACAGCCTATGTGTCTATAGGTCACAGAGTCATGACTGACACACAGTCATTCCTATGTAGCATGGCAATGTCAGTTTTTCCACTTTGATTTGTTTAAAAGAGTTAATCTTTCTTGCTTCACATCAGAGCAAAATTTAGTATTTTCACTTGTTTCATTTAACAAAGAAAATATTTGTTACTTTGCCATCTAAATCTCCAATTAGCATGGCATAATAAATACAGCTGGATAAATTTTTGCCCAGAAAGAGCTGTGTGTCTCTGCTTGTGGAACTTCTGAGGCATGAGCTCTCTGATCTTGGAGGGAAAAGGTAAAGTCGCGCCATCAAACATTTGTTGTGTGACACTATGAGAAATTGTTATTGTTGATGTGTCCCTTATGTAAAGGGTCCTGTAGAGGGCTTGGGTAGCAGAATTAAATTTTCCTTGCCTAAAAGTAAAAATTCAATTATTATGGGCTAAATTAAATACTGAACTCACAAAGAAAAAAATAAAGTCACTTAAAATGTATAATAAGTGTCTTGTATTAGCTATTTGGATTTAGTGTTTTTTTCTATCTGATTTAATTACCTAAGGTCCTGAACAACATATTTAATATTATAATACTTCCTGATTATTTACCCCTATAGATAAGATGACTTGTGTCTGAATAAATGATGAAAGTATTTTAATGTCATGTAGTTCACTTTCTGTCTTGGATCAACAACATGAATATAGAATATAGGAAGTAATAAAAAGAAATTATAGAAGAAATTTTACTTAAAATCTTATTTTTTCACCACTTTAAAATATCATTTTAAACTATACCCATCTTAGTCTTATGTTTCACATGCTAAGATATTTCTAATATAAACTTGTAAGAACATAAAAACTATATACATGAATGAGCTGTCATATGACATACCCTCTACACTTTCATCAGGGTAACAATAGATATCTCAAGAGCTTATCATACCTTTATGGTAAAACATTCAAAATTCTCTCCTCTAACTTCTCAAAGGCACAAAGCATCATAGCTGCAGTCATCTACTGAAATAAGAGCCCACTGATGTTTGCTTGTGACCAATCTGATGAACAATCTCATGAATAGTTTGAAGATTTCTTGATATTGTGTAGGTGGGATCTTCTCTCTGGTGACTGTCTCCTTTGCTGAATAGAAGTATTTTATTTAGATGTAGTTCAAGGGGTTTTTTTTGAAGACATATTTTGCATCATCAATCCCTCAGTGTAGGAATTATATTAAAAAACAAACAAACAAAAAACAAAGTAACCCTTTTATTGGCTATTGAAATGTTCAAATTTCTTGTGAGAAGGTAAATGGACTTTAAGTCATATTGAGTATTTTGTTGAAGTTTGCCAAATTATCAGTAAGCTCTATTCGCAGGCTCACACCTTTGTGATTTGAGAGAACCCCTTCACTCTTCCAGGAGCTGAGGTACATCCCTCAAGAAACTCAGTCTTGGCAGCCAGTATATGCTTGAAGACAGGAAGCTGCACCTGTTGGGAGACTCCACCTAGTTTCCAGGTGGCACCTACTTCTGTTAGTTCTAGCTGACCAATGACTGCCCTACAGCTGTAATTCTTGAGTTAGAATTTAGCTCCCTTAGAGTTCACAGACAGGTAAAATGAGGGCGAATGTAGCTGACATATGTAGTCAATGTCACAGATGACTCTTACATCTGAGGAAGAGCACCTACTGTTGAGTGTTCCTTACTTTGTGTCAATTTATAGGTACAGAGTGACATATCAGCCACCCAAGTCCCCAAGTGACACTCTCCCAGCTCATATGAGGCAGTTCATGGCCAGAGGTGACTGACTCCACAGATACTCTGGCTACATTCCCATGGCTGCCCTGACAGACACAGCCCGTAGAATGTGCCTATCAGAGAGCTCTGGTTCACATGTGCACCTCTGGCACGTCAGTTGATAATTTCTGGAGGGGGTAGAGGAGAATGAAACCTGGAAACCTCAAATATCTGCTTCATTTGGACCTTCCAGGGTCTGGGGTGAGAGTTGCATCTGTTTAGTAGATATGGCTAGTGATATTTAAAATAGTTTTACCCTGGCTACTATTGGCTATTGCCAAGCTCCCTCCATCCTCCCTGTGCCATCTGCCTCTTCAGGCCCACGATCTCTACTACTGCAGCTGTCTACACATTAGTCATATTGCGTGATGACTTAGAAAGACAGCCAGAACTAAAATGAAATTGCATTGTCAGAAAACTAGTGGTGGAAGTGGATGGACAGAGATGGCTTACAAGTGAAGCAAATCGAGGACTGGAAATGTGACTCAGTTGAACATTTGCTAAGCTGGAAGAGGCCCTGGGTTCCATTACACACACACACACACACACACACACACACACACACACACACACACTGAAGATATAACATGTGTGATTTCAGAGTGGAGTGGAAAAGCTTGGTGACATAATATACAGGAAGAGGTGACATAGTGTGCAACCTGAGTCTTTACATTTGTAGCACTGATGACCTTAGTTTAAATGATCCAAATGACCTGTGATGACTTTTGGCTTCACAGAAGGCCTGTAGCAGGGAGGTCCTCTGTATGAGACCTCTATTCTGTAGCTTAAGGGAGCTTCTAACATTCGAGTACTTACCTTAAGTTTTGTCACATTCTTCTTAATTATATAGATTCTGAGGGGGTTCACCATCATTATTATGGATGTTTACTACAAAGATATGGGCTACATTCTTATTACAGTTTAAGGGAACAGACTGATCAAAATTAAATTGTAGGTACAGCATAAAAATGATTAAAAGGATATTAGTGTGGAAATATGTCTTTGGTTAATTGTTTAATAAAAATTTCAGTTATCAAATTGTGGCTTGATCTCATTTTATTTCAGTGATCAGATACCCATTATAAACACATACATATATGTATATACATGTCGATAACACAGAAGACAGAGGGAGAGGCGAGAGACAGAACGAGAGGAGAATAGGAGCTCCTTCCTTCATCCCCTCACACCCAGTATCACTAGAGAACTCACTAGAAAATAGACAGGCGAGTGGAAATACCATATTAACCACAGTTACTGTGGCGAGATGGAAACATACTGACCTCACTCATCTGCATTTTCCAATCACTTAGTAATATTACTAATAATTAGTAATCATGTCACATTTGCAATCTATACAGTAAAATCAGTTTCATATCCAAACCTTAAGTTGAAAATCACTTCCTGTCCACCATTCATTTTCAGTGAAAGATTTATCAAACATATTTTATCTTTAGGCTCAGAAATAAACGCACATCTCACTTATTAACACCTGGTATACAGCTAATAAATTATAACACTCAATAAACGAAACTGCAAATGGCTAACTTGGATAAATTAAGTATGAAACAGAAATGTATTACTAAGGAGCAGGCATTAAATGTATCTCCCCAATAATCCCAAAGACACCCTAAATTCAGCACCAAGAATTTCACATACTCTGATTAACCTTATACAATTACCACTACGTGTAGCACAGCATTCCATAAGAACAGTATCACATGACATGTTTAAGTAAAAGGGCTTGGAAAAGCCTCCCATTCCGCACCCACAGAGCACTTCACTATTCTGTCAGTCAGTGTAACTAGGAATGAGGGAAATCAGTAAGGTATTTGCTTTGTGTAGAATGGACACATACCGGTTTTAAAATGCCTTTTAGCACAGTACAAATGAACTCAGAGTCAAGTTAAATTAGGCAATTTTGGTTCCTGTACTATCTTAATTTTGGAGAATAATTTTGACTAGCATGCACTTTCCCCTGTTCTGTGAAACCTCCTGTCTCTGTTGTTGTTTTTTAGGCCATGACTTAGGATTTAAGTAAGTGTCACTATTTTCTCATAGCAGTCCGAGAAGTCAAACAGCTGTTTCTCCTGGAAGGCTGGGGAGAATGGGAAATGAGAGACAGTGACAACCAGCCACAGGAGCGATAACCACAGTTCAGTGAAGTCGGGGTGAGCATTTTAGCAGACCACAACTGTGGGAAGATGGGCAAAGAGCCTGCTCTCAGCCTGAATGACAACACGAAGCATCTGAGGTTGGCAAATATAAAAGTGTTGGACATCAGATGATTCAACATAGAAACAGAGCCTAGTCCAGATTGAGGACAAGCTATATCACTCCAAGGAACATCCAGCTGTGGCTGTCAAGCTCCTACAGGGCAGTGCTTTGTCAGTGAAAACATCAGTAAACACGGCAGCTATCATTACAGTCTAAAACAACTAGTGAACCAGCACCTTCAAGTGTGACACACAGGCTACCAGAACACTGTTACTCCCCTTAAGGAAACGTAAACTCTTCTAAAGTACTGTTTCATTCCTTATGATGTGTGTAGTATCCTTTTGCTGCTATTATGGAACTAACTTTCATATCAAGAGTTTTGTTTTTTATTATTATAAATTTATCTATATTGATATTTGGTACTTTTAAAGGAAATGCAGCAAAGTCTTATTCCTTAAATAGGCAAACATATTAGGATGATCTGACCAGGTTTGTTTCTTCCCTCTGTAATTCAGACTGCCACATTACAGAGTTGGATGTTCACCCACTGTACAAAGCTCTGCTTTATTTTCACTGCAGTGAAAAGGGTAATCTTACTTAGCTAGATAAATCCTGCACAGGTTTGAATACAAGTTGTGGAAGGAAAAAACTATTACTTGCTCTATAAATATACCCATCCTAATCACATCTGAGGAAATGACATTCGAGGCCATTGGGCCCATCTTCATTTGTTACTTCATTCTCTTTAAAAGCAATCTCAAGAAACCAGTATTCAGATGTCTTCTCAGAGAGTCCCGTCCCAGGCAGTGCTTGACTGTGACCAGCACATCAAACATGGACCAGAAAACTGACTTCTTCTATATGCTAAAAATTGTATGCCAAATGACTACTCTTCTGCTCACCCCACACTGGTCTCACTTCCATGGAGTGGGGAAGACATAGTAAATAAATGATGACAATGAATATTTACGGAGTCCTTATGTCCCAAATACTTTCGCTAACTTAAATTGGCCATTCGACATGATCTAGGCTCTAATAGGAGTAACAAACACAACACTATAGAAAGTTGTCTGGAAGTGGGAGTACACACTTGGTGTGAAATCACATGCACACCCTGGGTTTCTGATCCCTAGAAGCAGCTACACCTTTGTCTGATCTTTCTTTGAGTTCCTTACAATGTGCAAACTTTTTTTTTTAATCACTCCCGATTACTTCAACACAAGAAGCCATTATCACTCTATGCTGGCTGGCTTGATTGTTTGTGATTGTAGGAAACCACACAAATGTGAGTCCTGAACCCCAGACAGACAGCACACTGCTGATAATCTTTCAGTGACCACTCCTGGCAGTAGGCTCATCTGTAGATGTCATGTGATTCCATCTTGTTATGCTTCGAAGCAGCTCATGATATCCCGTTTTGTGCCTGAGTTCTTCTGTATGCTAAAAAGTGTATGCTCACGCCACAATACTCAATACTGCTCAGTGGGTCTTACACAAGCTGTTGGCTTTGTTGACACTCATCAGATGTTTGATGAACATCTTAAAACCCATGAATCCTCATCTTTTATAGATGGAAAGGGGCATGTCTCACCAACACTGCCTGACTTTACACCCTTGGGAGTGACAAGCATTTGCAAGGTTGATGAACAAAGAAATCAGGGCTACAGTTCTGAAGTCACTTGGGTTTCAAGGGAGATGTTGTCCCCACCACTCACAGGTTAGCTGCATGGCAAGTTAGTTTGGACTTTCTACTTCTCAAGTCTTTTTATTTGCACAATAAAGCTAATAATACCTACCCTGAATAGTTGCTGCAAAGTTGACAAAGATCCAGCAGAGATGACACAAGAGCTAAGAGAACAACAGCAACTACGTTTTCCTTCGATTGTCTCTGCATTGCATCATTGCCTTCAGCAGCTGTTTTAAGAGATGGCCAGTCTAGCTTAGGACCAGTTGATAAAGGAAGAAGCGGAGGTCAAATAAATAAATAAATAAATAATAAATAAAGGATCTTGAATATTTTTACAAATTTACTTTCTTATTCAACTGCTTCCAAGTGCAAGTTGAACCACTCTTAATTAGTTAAGAAAATGGAAGTTACTTTCATTACCTTTATAACTTTAGTCTAGAAAAACTTTGATAGTCACCCTGAAGTTTTCACAACTACTCTATAAGAAACCACTACCATCAAACTGACGCTTTTGGTGTCAATCAAATAATAAAGAGATTGAGATGGGCTTTAGAAAGAACATTCCAGAAATGAGCCCATTATAGAAGTGGCTGTGATTGTCAGGTAAGTCTCATGTAGGCAACACACACCGAGATTAAACCCTAAGGCAAAGTTCTTAACTAAAGTGACTGACTAGAGTTCTGTGGCCTCAACTGACCGAGTCTCTAACTTGCACAGCAAAGATACTTCTCTGAGCTGAAGAACTGGAGATAGAAGAGATAACACGTTCATACTCTCCAGGGACTTTGAATGCCCAAACTGCACTCCAGAAGCACACGCTTCCACAGACTGAATCATCTCTACGACTGTGGTATCTAGCCGGCATTCTTTCATTACTGGGATCAAACATGCTTTAAAAAGTCCCAGAACTCAGTGACAGTGACCATGCATCGCCTCACTCCAGGAGCAGTCAGGATACGACAAAGCTTCATGCATCTGGATTGTCCCAGCAATCTGATGAGGACACTTCAAAAGATGTTTCCACTGATCAAACTACAAAGTATCTCTTTCATGCTCCACAGAAGCTCCTGCAGGGAAGTGAAATAGTCTTCTAACCATAAATAATGAGATGACTGGCTTTAAATCCATGGGTAAAGTTGGTGAACTGAAAAAAAAATCAAGAACCAGAAATGTCAAAATACTTTTGAGGATGCAGTTCTGCTTGGAGGGCTCCATGGTGGGTGTGTCTCGCTCTCGAGGAAGGAGTGGCGCTTCTTTTGTTTCCGTTCAATTCTTTCTTGCCTTTCTTTCTTTTCCTAAAGGGGGAAAAAAACCCAGAAAACTCTAAGGTTATATATACTATGTGAACTTGTTATTAAATCAGATTGTTGGAAGAAAATAATTCATTATAAGAAAGCTGTATACAATTAAATTGTTTAGTTATAAAGAACAAGTAGTTAGGGAATATTGCTATTTGTATGACTATATACAGTTTTACTATTAATCTGTAATAATGTCACATTTTGGTTTTTGTTTGTTTGTTTTGAGACAGAGAGTTTTGTAAAGCATGGTCTAGCATCAAAATCACTACATAGTCCAGGAGGACTTTGAACTTCTAACCCTCCAGCTTCCTGCTTTCCCAACTGCTGGGATTAAAGGAGTGAACCATCATACCTGGCTTCACCCTAGTTTTTAAAATGTTGATGGTATAATAAAAATTATATCCAACTAGTCATAGAAGCTTACACATATAAACCTAACACTCAGGAGCCTCAGGCAAGATTGCTATGAATTTGAGGCTAGCATGGCCTACATAGAGTTTCAGACACCAAGTAGATGATGATGATGATGGTGGTGGTAGTGGTAGTGGTGGTGGTGGTTGGTGGTGATCATAGGAAATGGAGAAGAGGAGGATAGGAGAAGAAAGAAGGATGAGGATAGTGACCAGAGGTAAAGTTCTTTAGCATGGGGATACATACACAGTCCCAGTTTTGGGGAAGTTGAGAGAGAAGTATCATAAGTTGGAGGCCAGCTCTGTTTGCTCAGCAAGACTGTGCTTCAAAATCCAAAACAGAAAACCTGTAAGTGTGTAGTTTTATAACAAACATCATGATTATGGAAAGTTAGTGGTGGCCTTTGGGTAACACATTTCCAGAAGGAGACCTGCAAGAGCCATGTCTGACTGTGCCATGGCAACAGGACATCCCAGATGCCTAAAGATCTAGTCTCACATTTTGTTATTGAACATGAGCACATTGTAAAACAACTTGTTGCCCTTGCTGTGATTTCTTTTGTTCAACTATTTGATTTCTCTAACTGCATAGATAATGTAACAGTGCTTTTAATTTTTAGTAGTTTGGGTATTTTCAAATGATATAAATACTGTCCTTGTGTGTTTTGTTGATGTTATTTGGAGTGTTAGGTTTTACAGAATGTATTAAGAAACAAGCCAGCCTCAAAAAGCAGTGGAATATATTAAGAACACATGAGTAGCTACTGAGCAGGACCAGTTCTCAGGCTCTGTGTCAGCTCCCTCAGCTCCCACATCACATCTTCCCTCCTCAACCTTTCCACTATTTACTTATGTTCAGTTTCACTGATCAACTTTCTATTTTCTTAAGCAGCTGTGGGCACTGACCTGCCTGCCAGCATCCACCCTGACTGAGTCTTAGGTTATGATACCCTGATGATTTCAATTTGATAGCATGGCTTTATTCCTTGATGACTCTGAGCAATTTAAGATTTAGAAACCATGTCAAGACCTGAAAGACTGGATAGACTCTGAGTTTCATTTTATTTTGGTTTTGGCAATTGCTTGAAATTTTCTGTTTACTGCACTAGTCCTTTCGACATTTTTATTTCTTGCTGTGAAGCAAAGCTTTGAAGTCTAAATATCAAAGGCATTAACCAATAGCAAGTCTCCTGCCACCACTAATGTGTGCCGCTCCTCACATATCACATCCTCTGAGGTCCCTATGGAGCTTTTATTCTTCTGGCACCATGATACCTTAATTTTTGTTCCTTCATTCAAATGTCAAGCAGTCACCTTCTACTTGGGGTCAAACTCAGAATGCTTATCAATGCAAACACACAGATACATAAACTTTCTGTCGCTCAGAAAACTTTCAAAATGGACAGGTGAGAAACAAGTAAATAGATAACACAGAATCCAAAATTGTGTGAGTTTCTATGAAACAGAGGATAGAAGAGCAATGTGCGTCCACAGAAATGTGGATTAAAGGAGCATCCATCTGAGCTGACACATGTTAGACAGAGACAGGGTGTGGGGACTCACTGGGGAAGAGGTTTCAAGCAGAGAGGTGCCAAGAGTCATAGCTCAGAAAAATCTGAGAAGAAGCTGGTGATGTCGGAGGAAACATCACCAGCCACTGGGACCAAGCCATGAGGGACAGGAGAGTCATGCCAGATGGGAAGGGACATAAGTAACAGTAAACCATGGTACTATCCAGAATTCAGATGGTAAAGGACTGTAACTAGGGACAAATACTGGAGAGTATTGGGAGGACACAGAGGAGAAGCACAGTGTGTGTGTGTGTGTGTGTGTGTGTGTGTGTGTGTGTGTGCATGCTACCATCACACGGGGGCAGTGAAGCAAATGTTAAAGCACTTGGTGACTTGGCAGACCCAAGAATTTTTCTACTTTGCTGGTTTTGCTGGCAACAGGGACAAAGCAAGGGAGAAAGGGGCTTGGCAGAGTATGTGGAATCCCAGAAGTCTCCACCAGCTTTCCAGCACGTTAGCAAAGTAAAGACAAACAGAATACTAGGAACCAGAGCTGGCAGGAGCTGCTGAGTAGAGACTTTATCACTTCATTTTTATTTCTGATTAAGTTCCAGGACACATGAGGAAGAAAGAATGCAGCTTCGAAGAGAGGAGAGATAGAATATTTCTATTTTATTGGTTGAAAAGAGGATTAGTGGCTGTTGTAGAATATTTGATCACATTGTAAAACTGGAGATTGTGCTATTTGCTGAAAAAGAAACATTTCTAGTTGTGGTGTGGTTCAGCCCTTAGCACACATCTCTGCTGGAATACAGACACAGTCTTAGTACACACTTTTAATTCCAAACAATGAAGGTAAAGTTAGTTTGTAGATAAAAGCACCCATGTTTGAAATTAATATCTAATTGAGTGTCATACAAATTAATAAGTCAGAGAAAGATGTGACAGAATAGGATATGCCTAACTCACATGAGGAGAGGAAAAGAGAGGTTACTTAAGAGAGCAGTGCAGAGAGAGGAGAGAGGAGAGGAGGCAGTTTTACTGGGACAGTTGTTTATAGACAGGCTGCAGAGAGAGAAGAAACTAGAAATGGGTGAAGACAGAACAAGCCAGAGGATGAGAAGGAGCCAGAAGACTAGAACAGATTGCCAGAGTTAGTTTGAGGCCAAGCAGAGCAATACAGGGGAAGGCAAATACAATCAGTCAGCTTGGAGAGGAGTTTGAGACAGAACAGCTGAGTTGAATCAGCCAGCCAGAGCTCAGAAAGAATTAGACAGGGTGAGCTTATTCAGCAGTAAGTCTCAGAGGCTAAAACCATTCGAGGCCTAGATAAGATGGAACACAGGTTAGAAGCTTCCAGGACTAGGCCTAGGTTAGCAGACGTGGCAGCAAGCAATTACAACAGGAGTCTAAGGCACTTTTAGTAGTGGCATTTCCTCTCATCACTGAAGTGTCATCTTCCACATTTCTACTTCATTACAGCAGGTGAATTTGACCCCCTTCTCATTCATACTTCTTTTGAAGAAAAGTCTGTCTAGGTGTTAACACAACATCTACACATTCATCTAGATGCATTTTACTTGGTGTTTGAACAGCACTTGCTCTTCCATCCTGAGACTTAGACTGCCTCTCTGTTTCTGATTCTCTGCTAAGACCACATGTCCAGTTCCTTCTATCTGGCTTTCTTCTATGACTCAGAAAAGGAGTGGATCCCATGAGGCCCTTAGACAGCCTTGTCTCTGCAGGCTGACAGCTTGGGGAAGACACCAGAGTGGATGTTGGCTGTCTGCGTCTTTCATCAGTACATATGAAGGTTGAGAAGCATCATGAGAACAATGTGGCAATGTTGTTCCATCTGAAGACAATATTTCTAAGTCAAGAAAAGTAAGGCGAGGTCTTAACATTCACAGCCCTGCTCCTGAGGATGTCTGCACACTTGATTCTCCTACTGAAGCAAAGAGGAGTCGTTCAGAACCTTCCGAAGAAAAGGCTGTCATTACTTCACCTGATACAGCTATGCTTCTTTTTCTCCAACCTATCTTCAAAGAGAAAACCTGAAACAAGTTTGACCTTACAAGTAGGATGCTGAAAATCCAGCAGTAGTTGTAAGTAATTCTTACCCTCACTATCAAGTAACAGGAGTCAACAATGTTAGAATAGGTAAAAGAATTTGGAGATGTTTTCTATCAGTTGTGGGGGTCTGGGCTCCTTCCTTCCCTTCACCGTAGTTGTTCTGCCAGCAGAAAGTTTAAACAGCAAACAGGCAGGCTGGAGAGCAGGGTCAATACTGTGCTGTGTGGTTGAGTTCTGGGTGCATCCCTGGGTGAAGTTTTACTGCATGGTGTGGTATGATAGTAGCTCTTAAGGCTTTGAGTCAACACACTGCACTCTAACAGTGACTCAAAACTCTGGTGTGCTCAGGAATGAGAATGCTACTCCAGTTTCAAGGAAATATGGAAACAAAATGGAAAATTCAAACTTTGAAATTTAATTACCCAAGGATATCAGCAGTAACATAAATCATTTGATAATGGAAGTAGTTTAACATTAACAAAAATGAATTAGGCGTTATGTCAGAGTTTAACTTAAAAGATCATCACAAAATACCAACCACTTCATTCAAATATCACACTTTTTCATTTTTTACTTTTAAAGATAGGGTCCTACTATAAGCTAATACTGACCATCTAATTTTGTCATTTATCTACATGGAACTGTCATGAAGCAGTACAAGAGTCCATACAAACTGGCAAATGATGCTTGCTTCTCCAGGTCAAGACCTGGAAAGAATGGACACCTTTCTATCACTAGTTTAAGGTCGCGTCTATCCGAGAGCTTTGGGCTGCATTTCCTGGAGACTTGGCCTAGGTTGGTCATGCATGATTATTCATTTTACTCCTAGACACTTTATCACGTCTTATGCATTTAAGGAATAAAGTTGGTCTTGTGCACTGTAGGGAGTGCTAACTCCAAAATGTGCATGAAAAATATAGATGCCCAGGGAGAAACTTAAAGAACTGTGATGGGGGTTTGGGGGAGCGGGTATCACCTGTGATGGGGAGGCATCACCCAGATACAAGACACATGAAGCCCAGCACCGGAACTGCTAGTACTAGAAAATTTACATACATAATGAAACTGGCCAGTAGAGCACAAGCTCAAGAAATAGAGCCCCCAAGGCAGGGATAAATCCAAGAGATGAGCTCTTGTTCCACCAGGAGAAGATTCGTTCTTGGGAAAATTACATTGGAATCAAATTTCTTATCATGCATGAAAATAACTTGAAGGCAGGCAGGGCACATGAAAAGATATATCGGAGCCATCAAAGAATGAGAGAGACTTGGTAGCTTCAAACTACAGGAGGGTCTTTTCACCTAGGTTTGAGAATCAGAAGTCAAAAGAAAAGATGAGAAATCAAAAATAAAACTGGAACTGGCATGGCCTAAGACAGTAAAATGCAAACCTGACAAAGCAAGAGCAGAGTGGGTGGAAAGATGCCTCTTCTAACAAAAATTATGAGAAAATTTCCCTACTACAGAGGTTTCTAGAATCAGTAAGAAAAAGGCAATCCAGTAGAAAAATGTGTGGGTCTATGATGTGACAATTTACTGAATATACACTCCTACTACATATTTATAAATGAACACATGCTCAAGTCAAGTCAGTCTGAGATATGCAAGTCAAAAGAAAATAAAACAAACAAAACCCTAATCTGATGCTTTAGACAGCAGATGGAGATGAACTCAGTTAAATCAGATACGAAGGACAACAAACCAAAACCCTGCTAGATGGACTATGGAGAAATTTCATATGTGACCTATTCATAAGAATGCCATCGACTTGCTCAAAGTACAATATTTATGGGTATTATTTGTTTAAAATTAAGAAAATTAGTATTTGTTTAAAGATAGAATACTGATTTTGCTTGACAGTAACCAAAAACGTGTTAACATGTAAATTAAAAGCAAATATTTATTACCCACCCACACACTTAGGGTAGCGGGATGTTGTACCATCCAACCTCAGAGTTGATTCCTTTCATTAAACAATGCCTACATGAAACCCCCTTCCCTAAATCATCAGCACCATCAAGAGTGTAAGGAATAGACCGTGTTCCTCCCCCTTAACTTCAGTGCTACGGCATGCAATGGCTCACTGCATCTACAAGACTCTGTACCCTCCGTGCACTTGTCTGCTTTCTATGATGTCAGAGGCATGAAGCACAGAAATAAGAATGGGCATGATGGGAAGGGGCTGAGGCAGGGATGCAGGCCTAGAGCATCACAACTGGTGCAAGCTTAGATGCTTCGGTGAAACTCAGAAGCAAGGAGAGAAATGAGAGACCATGGGGGAATCTGATCTGCAGAGGAGAAAAGGCTAAGGTCAACGAGGTGCACTTCAGGAGGAAGAAGACTGGGAATAAAAAGCAGAAAAGGAATAAAAAGTCAGTTAAGAGGTCAAGTTCATCTGCACGTAACACATACCAGCCACTTTTCGTATTCGCTGATGGCTTGCTTGTCTTTGTCTTTCTTCTCTGCTCTCTTCAGCTCTTCCTTTCTTCTCTCATTTATTTTCTCCTTTTCCTTTTGCTTGAGAAGAGCTTCCTTTTTCTCACTCCTGTGTAGGAGAACATGAAACACTGGGAGGTTAAGGGAGAGTATGGCCCTGCGATGCCCTCCTGCAGCTTGGAAAGCCATGAGGTAAGCAGTAATTCCGAGGGAAGCCTCAAGCATTAACGTGAAACTACCGAACTGCGCATTGTGGGGGAATTACCATTTTTCAAAAGCAGTTACACTGTCTTTCTTTTTCTCAGCAACTGCTTCCTCTTCTTTCTGTTTTTTCGCTCGTTCATATTCTTTCTCCCTCCTGGTCTTCTCTTTGAGGTATTCTAGCTTTTTCTCTTTCCATTTTTCAAATGCCTAAAAAAGTTCAGAGGGACCCTCTTACTTGTCATGGTTTTTCTGAGGTCAGCCTAAGTACAGGAGATCCTGCATTCAAGCCCAGCACTGCAGGGCACCGAGAGCAGTCGGACGGCTGGAAACACTCACTTGCAGGGCCTCGCCTTTCCTCACAGCGTTTTCTTCTTCTGTTTTTTTCTTGTTTTTTTCCTCCAGCCGCTTTTTTGCAGCTATTTTCTTTGCTTCCTTTTCTTTCATAGCCTTCCAGGCCTCAAATGATGCCAATGCTTCCTCTCTCTTGGCAGCCTTTTTCTATTTTGATAAAAACAAAACAAAACAAAACAAAACAAAACAAAACAAAATGGCATACAGTGATGTGTCTACACAGGAGTGCAAGCCTAGACGGAAATATAGAAGTATGTATTTGTTGTTAATGTCCCAACAGTTATCACACAAGGAAGCTACAAAGCAGTTAACTTATTCAGAATGATTTGGACAAGTTGATCTTCAAAAACTGTTACTCCAATTATTCCCTGCTTTTTACAATGTCAAAGCACTTATCATGTTGACCTACTTAGTATTCATGAGAAAGAAGCATCTGTTGACCTTGGGAGGACACTAAATAAACATTGTCAAAATAAACTACAGCAGGCTAACTGGTCCTATAAAATGTTTAGTAAAACAATATCATGAAAGTTAAAAGATTATAAACTAAGGTACGTTGCCCAAGGCACACTGGGTGCAATGCTTTGCTTGATCCCTGTTTTGATACTGAGGCAAAATTTTCCTATAACATGAACATAAAGCAAATGTTAAATAAGGGAATCACACTAAAACATGTAGGGGCTGTACTGCAGCTGTTGTGTGACAAACACAATGAATTTACTCTCTACCTCATTAAGGCCAATATTGGACCTGGAATACTGTTCAACCTTAGAAGACCTAGACCATATCATAGAGGTGACATGATTCAGAAGCAAGAGAACCCAAGAGACCTAAGCAGAGCTAAGAGCACAAAGGCCCTCAGAGGCGCTGTCCTGGAGGCCGCTGCATGAGGAACTGCCTGGCTCCAGTGCTGCTCATTTTAGGAACGCTTCCCTGGCCACCTACTTTAGCGTGGATCAATACAGTGAAGTGGAAAGAAAAGAAGATCCACGGGCTCTCAGGTAGGTGAGAGGAATAGCAAAATCACAGCGAGGGCAGGACAAGAGTCTTGGGCATGAAGGGGATTGTGGGTCAGAGGGCATAACAGGACAGGAAAACTGAAAGCCGGTGTATAGCAATGAAGTTCTTGGCTAAACTCTAATTAAAGTCAATTTCTGTGACTAAATCTGTTGGTCACACAAATACTAAGTTCACAGTCAGCCCTGCCGTTTCTAGCCTATGCATATAAACCTTAGAATGTATGTGTTTTTATGTAAAAGTGAAATTAAGCCCAAACAGAAAAGATGAAATCAGAAATCAGTTCCTTAATATATATATTTTATCACTTAAAAATAGTTCATTCACTAACATTAACTATCCAGAGATATTTTACAGATGTAAACTTCTGTCTTTTGTGATTCTATTTTTGTGATACCTGTTCATTTTGGATCCTCAAGTTTTCGCTTTCAATTCTTTTTATTCTGTGCATTTCATGTAAATACACATTTTTCTTTTCTAACCACTCCTATGAAATTAAAGAAAACAAAAGGTTATATGATGCTATGGTGTGTCCAAATGACAGAATTTTTATCTTTTTCTAAAATATTTGTTGAAGGGTTAAAAAGGAAATCACAAAATTAATGTTTTATCTAAAGTAGTATTCTCTTTCCAACAATATTGTAAAACATGAAGATGAATACTGCTGCTTAAAAAATCATATGTATATCATCTTTTTTATTGCAAGACTTAAATGATTTACTATAATGGTTAAATATATCAATATTTTACACGGAAATTCAAGTGTAAAATTTTCCATAATAGATTATGTTTTATGTAACAAAACAAAAAGTATTTTTCTTAAAATTGTGGAAAAAATAGGAAAATCTTAGTTTGGAAGTCTAGCAAATTCTCAGGAAAGAAAAACTTAAAAATTTTTTTTTTGTTGATCATGACTAATATAAACTTTCATAAGAACAGAATAAATACATGTAGATTTTACAACAGACTGGCTTTAGCTATATTTCTATAATACAACAGTATCTCCTCTTTCCTTAAAAACACTATTTTTATATTTTCAACAAAATATGGCAGCATGTAATTGAGAAAATCCCCTGGGATTTCTCTCATACTTATAAGGAAAAAAACCTCTCTCCCAATGACAGTGAGTGTCCAACCATAATTCTGGACGGTCACCTTACATTTGATGGGCAGGCAGTGTGGAAAGGATTGGTTCTCGTTTAGGAAATACTTCCTCTTTTACCTGATAAACAGCTGCCCTTATGTGATCAGCCTTGTCTGGCTCTAGGCTCTGCTTCCGTGGTGGCTTCTGGTCTAAGACTTTCAAATTCCCTAAGTAGTGAGAGGAGGCAGCTGCTGACGGACTTCTTTTTGTGGGACCGGATCTCTTTAAAAACTCAGAGGTCATCAGCCTGGAACATTGCGAACACACCAAGAGCATGTGTTAGAACCGAACCTGGCCGTTATCTACAACTGTATTCTAAAGTCAGGTGTGGCACCTCACACCTGTGCACCTTACTCAGGAGGCTGAGACCGGAGGATTAACATGAGTTCACAGTCAGCCTGGTGGGCACAGTGGGTTCCAGGCTACCCTGGACTAGGTGTAGGAACCCATCTCAAACAAAATGAAACAAAATTCTGACTGGATGTCATAAATTATAATTGCTTTGAAAATAATCCAGTCAAAAGAAGTCATGTTTGCTTAGTTCCACTCAACATAATTTAAATTTTATAACTTTGAACTACAGTTTCTTCTTGGGTACTTATAAAGCCTTTTAAAGAAACATGACCAGATCTCAAATTACATGAAAATTACCAACCAAGTAGGTTTTAATCAGTCTTTGAATATGTTATCACATTATTCTGTTACTTGATATGCTCTAACTATAAATTTATACTTGGTTTATAAATTTAGAAGCATAAGACCCTGTGTTTTGGGTATATATGAGAAAATCCAGCCTACCTTCTCTCTTGGTGAATAAGGTTTACGGCATGGTGGACTAGTCACTCTTCTGCACATTTCTCATCTGCCCTGAACTCACAGCAATCCTGTTTCAGCCTACAGAGTGCTGGATTATGTGCCAACATGCTTACCTTCAAACTCTTATAATTTTAATAAACCCACTGAGCCCGTGAAAACTGTCCACCTTTTCCCATATTTGAAAAAAAAAACCACTTAATAGGGGAAAAAAAAAGGTGCTGCTCTCCAACTTTCTGGCCATTTACACATCCTGCTGTGAAAGCACAAGCGCTCCAGCCACGGAGCCGAGCCGTGCTGCCAGATTGGGGAAACATAAAAACACAGCTAGAGAGGAAAAACTGCAGGAAGACTGCCTAAAATAAGGATTTTTCTATGAAAGAGTTAAACCGACACAGAGTTTCCTCATGAAGTATCCATCCCAGCTGACAATAGAAATGACTAGAAAAAAATCCATGGCAGCAAGTGGAATTTGTTACATAGTTTCTTGATTAAGGTGAGGTTTGCTAGAATTCGAGCCCATTCAGACTTTTACCTGCCAGAGGCACTGGACACTCTGTTATTCGTTGTCTTTTTATTCTTCATGTTTCTGTCTTCATTTGTTTTCTGGATGGAAACACAGAAAAGGATCACTCACCGTGAGGATGTCAGGCCAGCTGGGAAGCAAAACTGAGAAAAGCAGCAACAGTATCGAGCTGCATCTAGAGCAGTGGGTCTCAGCCTTCCTCATGCTGCAACCCTTTAACACACTTCCTCAGGCTGCTGGGACCCCCAACCACAACATTATTTTCATTGCTACTTCAAAACTGTAATATTGTTGCTGTTGTGAATTATAATGTAAATATTGAATAAGCAGATGGTCTTAGGTGACCCCTGTGAAAGGGCTGTTTGACCTCAAAGGGATTGAGACCAACAGGTTGAGAAGCACCGCTCTACCTCTACCTTGTCAAGCACTTTAGGCACTGGCACAAGTTTGTATGCAGGATGGTCTCAAGGTTCCTATGCATCATAGGCGTGGAT
Organism: Arvicanthis niloticus; assembly: GCF_011762505.2. NCBI lineage: Eukaryota > Metazoa > Chordata > Mammalia > Rodentia > Muridae > Arvicanthis > Arvicanthis niloticus. The sequence continues at coordinate 62,083,056 of NC_047661.1, read as the reverse complement.
GGCACCATCACAGAAGTAATGTGGCTCATGACACAGACAGCACTTGGGACAGTGAGTGACCAGGGTGGGGATGAGGGGCTTCTCAGGTGAAGCTGATCTGGGGAGAGCTCCGGAAGCATGATAGGGGCTGAAGGGAAAGCGGGGAAATAATGTGAGAAGCATGTGTGCCTAGCTGCAGTTAGTGATGCACACAGAAATAGGATGCTGACGCTTAGGGACGGGAAGAGAGGCGCATGCGTTCAAGAAGGATGTGTGAGCTCCTCAGATGTACATGCTAAGGAGCATGGACGTCATTCTCATGCCCAGAAACAGCAAAGTAAACTGTACCAGGGGGACTGCTGGGTTCGAAGCGGGAAGGATCACTCAGCAAAGCATGAGAATAAAAGCAAACATCACCTCATCAGACTATGACCTTGCTGTGGTATGTAAACTATGTATTTTAACTGAGACTTGTCCCTGATCTAACTTCCCATCTATATCTTATAGCAGACTCTTGCCTGTTACATACAGTTCCCTGTTCCACACAGGTGGGGGTGGCCTAGCAGAACAGTGAGGATGCCAATGGGAGCATAGCCCCAAACCCGTGGTGCACGGATGCTTCTGCACTGTGGTTGCATGGGCCTCCCTGATACGGTCTGATCAAACTTTTGATTTTGCATTATAAGGCCCCAGTTGTACTCTGAATGATATAAGTGAGTTCTTAGCTACTCATAATGGCTAGGCATGGGCATTAACCATCTGATGCTCTAATAGGTCAAGACTAAATTCAGAGGAAATAAAGGCTAACAGTGTTGCACTGTAAAATTTAAAGGTACAGTAGTCTATGATATCCTATCATAGAGAATCATAGTCATTATACAAAACACAAATCTGTTCCTAACATTATAATACTGTTCCTGTCCTGATCACGGCCCTGTTCATCCACTGTGAAAGAGACAGACACTGAGAAACACTGGCCTAGCCTGGAACTCACTACGCAGCCAGAGTATTCTTCACACTGCTCATTAAAACTGTTTATGTTTTGAAGTGATATTACAATTTCACCAGTGTAACAACTCCGTAGCTTTTCTAGACAGTTGCACTTTGTATGATATGATCTAAGGAAACTTACAAACTTACAGACACATATACTGTATGGTTCTGCAATATTTTGCATTACATCACTGTGCCTGAGAGTTTCCAGTGAACACTCGCCTTCACTCTGCCAAGGGCAAACTTTCTTTGAACCTGAAAGTCAGTTGACTTGAGTAACATCTACTTGAAAATATCAAAGATGCTCTCCCTGGCTGACACAGAGGTGCAAAGACAGAAACAAGATACTGGATGGTTCTATTTCATGCGTGACGCTGCAGTGCCATGGTATGCTTTACCACTTACCTTGGCTGGCCCAGCTGGCTCAGTGGGTGTTATGACACTCGGGGAAGTGGAGAGCAGTGGGTCAGTGGTGAGGTCATCTTCTGTAAATCCACCCTTCTCTCTTTCTTCCTCAAGGTCGTCAGCTGCCACCTGACCTTCCTTGGGATTCTCAAGTTCAGGAGTAACACAGTTCAAAACTGAACTTCCTTCATTTTCATTTGATATCAAGGAATCCCAGGTTTCAGTAGGTTCTCCATCGTGATCTGTTTGGAGGCAGAGGGACAGCGCTAAATCCTTCTCATGCCACGGCATGCATGACAGGTTCATTTACTCTCCTTCAAACAAGTGTCATACTTTCTAAAATTTGTTTTGCTCTTAAGTGAATGCGTGTGTGTGTGTGTGTGTGTGTGTGTGTGTGTGTGTGCATGTACATGCGGCTATGAATGCCAACGCCCTTCTCAGAGGTCATATGAGTGAAAATCTCCAGCAGCTGCGAGATGCCTGGCATGGGTGCCGGGAATAGACTTGGGTCATCTGGAATAGCAGTAATAGTACATGTTCTTAACAGCTGACTCCTTTTGGATGGAGGAACTATATAGTTGAAGCTGTCCTTGAACCCCTGACCAATCTTCTTCTACCTCCCAAGTGCTGGAATTGCAGGCATGTGCCATGATACCTGGCTATAATCTCTTTTCTTACAAAATAAAACAAAGCTACCAAATTGAATTTGAACACACTTGACTTATGAATGCAAACATGCTTATTCAACTAACATTTCACAAGTCTCACACTTAGAAAATACAGAATGTATATAATTTGGATGGAATAATTACTCCCAAGTAAAGGAGAATATGTATGTGCAAATCAAGTAACTGAGACGGCACTACTCACTCATGGAGCCCATGTACTTGAAGCTAAAAAAGCATGCTGGGAAGGCAGGAGGCAAACAGCCCCGGAGCACTGCTGGTGGCAGCAGCTCGGGTGAACTGCACAGACTGGGAGAGAAGCACAGGGTGACTCTCATAGACTCATGTGTTTGAATGCTTGGCCCATAGCGAGTGGCACTATTAGAAGGTTGTTAGAGGGTGTGTGTCACCGTGGAGGTGGCCATTGAGGTCTCCCATACTCAAGCATGGGTAGCACAGTCTCCTTCTGCTGCCTGTGAATCAAGATGCAGAACTCTCAGCTCCTTCTCCAGCACCATGTCTGCCTGCACACTGCCCTGCTTCTCCATCCTGAGGCGGACTAGACCTCTGGAACTGTAAGCTAGCCCATGAAGTGTTTTCCTTTATGAGTTGCCGTAGTCACAGTGTATCTAACATGCAAAAAAAAAAAAAAAAAAAAAAAAAAAAAAAAAAAAAAAAAAAAAAAAAAAAAAAAAAAAAAAAAAAAACAAAAACAAAAAAAACCAACAACAACCCCAAAACCAAAACCCTAACTATGACACACAGATTCATGTAATTCATCTCAGAGATTCGGTCAGGGGCAGGCCATCTTCACCCCTTCAAGATGCGCTTAACTTGAAGAAGGCACCAAGGGCTGGCATGTGGACACTCAGGCCTCCTCATCAGTAACTCCTCCTTGAGTACAGCCCCAAGCTCCACATCAAAAGACTAAGCTCGGCTTTCACAGAACTGCTTCTGTGTGTATCTACTCTATGACGCTTTGACATGGCCAACAGAAGGAGCCAATAGTCCCTGTGTGATAATAGTTTTGATATTCACCAGGATCTAACTTCCAGTCACTGAAAAGTCCTAATTCTGCTGCTTTTGTTATGGCTACTGGGGATGGGGTGGGGGATAACTAAGTTTAGAAATCACTTCCTTGTCACAGTAGCTATGCTTCAATGTGAAGAGCGTCCATGACTGGATTCATTATTGCAATCTTTGGAGCTGTGAAAAGAACCAGGACTTAGGAGTCAGAGTCAAACTTCATGTCCACTGACCTTAGGTATGTGTCTCAAATCTCTGCAGTTCAGTTTTTTTGTTTTTTGGTTTGTTTGTTTGGTTTTTTAATCTGTAAAATGACAAAAATTACACTACATAGTAAGAACTTATCTATGTTTGCCTCTCTGTTGCTGTGATAAAACGCTGGGCAAAACAACTTGGGAAGGACGGGATTTACTTGGATTACATGTCCTGATCTCAGTCCACCTCATGGGAAGCCAGGGCAGAAGCTCAAGGCTGGCACTGGAGCAGAGCGCATTTGAGAATGCTATTCCTTGCTTGCACCCCATGGCTGGCTCAGCTTATTTTTTTTTTTATACAACTCAGGTCCACCAGTCAGGGAGTGACATCACAATGGGGTGGTTCCTACCATATTAATTAATCAAGAAAACGAGCCACACACTTGCCTACAGGCCACTCTGGTGGCAGCATCCCCTCAACTGAGATTCTCCCTTCTGAGCCATGTCTAGGTATGTGCCAGGGTAACTGAAACTAGCCACTTAATGAATGCTAGCCACACACGGCAGTCTCTATGAACAGCCCTTGCTTTCAGTTGGACTGAGCTACACATGTTACAACACTAAAAAGAAAGATGGCATTAACAACACACATGTCACATTTAATATGTGTTTTTTCTCACAGTATGCTTGGGGCTCCTTATGCACCCCTAATTTTTAAAATTCTCACAACCATGGCCATCTAAGGATAATTCACAGGTCCAGAGAGGCTTGTTATTGTGTCTATGTGTCTATGTCTAGATAAAAAGGCCAGGTATTATGTTGTTATCTACATGGTTAAAACAACACACACACACATACACAAAAAAATACAGGTTTACCTTAAATGATCTCCCCAGTTGTTTTTAAAGGTGTGTTGGAGGCAAAAACCAATTTAACACTTAATTTTCACAAGAGCCTTTTGAGACAGGTACTACAATACACTGGGGAATCAGAGGCACTGGGAAATTAACTTCTGTGTTCTGAAGTCACCCAGTCAATTGCACGGTCACGATTAAAACTCGCAGAAAAGCAAATATACTTTTCCCATAAATATTCAAAATACAGGACACTAAGTAATACAGAGCTCACAAAGAAGGTATAGTAAGAGGTGTAACTACCTTTTATGGGTGCCTTTTCCTGAGATCCTGGTGATGAGCAACCTCCAGGGCTTTCTTTGAGGGAAGATGAGGTCAGACTTTGTAAGAGCGAGTCCTATGAAAAAGTATTACCATATAAGGTTAACCCTGAGGACTCCCAGAGGCAAGAGAATCATTAACACTGTGGTTAGTTCTAGACAGTTGGCTCAAGGGTAAAGAGTGCTTCCTGCTCTTCCATAGGACCCCAGCTCAGCTCCTAGAACCCCTGTGAGCAGCTCACAACTATCTGTAACTTCAGCTCCTGCGGACCTGACACTCTCCTCTGTCCTGGACAGCACATGCTAAACTCTCAGGAAGGAGAAACCAGGGGCCAGTAAGATGACTCAGGAGATAAAGTGCTTGCTTCACAAGCCTGACCACCTGTGTGAGGCCGGAAGACTTTAAGTTTCACAAACTTGTCCTCTGTTTACCACAGGCAAGCCAAAGCAAGCACAGGCGCACAGAGGCAACGAGCAAAAATTGTGAATAGATGCAATGTAGAACAAGACAGAAATAAGAAAGAAAAGAACAAACTAACAAACAAAGCTGAGGGTGCAGATATCTCTGCAAAGAAGACTCCAGTCCCAAATCTTTTTACTGGTGAACCTTCTAATTCAACTTTTCCTAACTGTGTGATTCATAACAAACTTCTAGCAAATAAAGAGAGAAGACACAAACACAATAACAGAAAATCCCATCTGACTAACATTCAAGTTACATCTTGAAAAAAACCTAATATAGCCATATTCTTAATATACATACACATACACACACACATGGGAGGTTTAACAAAAGAGTAACAGATCAAATCACAAAAATAACCATGCCTTGATCAATCATGGTTTAAGCCAGGAACATGTAAGTGTAACAGGAACACCCATCCCGCACACAGGTACACTCTGAAGAATGGCAAGAGGAGGATGCAGAGAGGAAGCCAGTGTCCCTACTCTCACCTCTTCAGTATCTGGTATGGTATCTGAGGCAGAGGAGGAGGCGAGGCATTATGGGGGAGCTTACAGAGATGGAGGGGCTTCAGATCTGCTGGACACACAGGGGACTGAGCAGTGAGGAGACAAAGGTTCCACACCCAAGAAAGAGAAGCCCTGGTCTAGCAACATGGGAAATGCCCCGAGAGTGACCTTAAAGAGTCAGAGCAGAGCAGGGAGACTTACAGTGAGCAGTAGGGGACATTTAATTGTTAAAAAGAGTGTCCAGCAGATGAGCAGAAAGAGATGGAAACTGGGACAGGCTGCTTGCAACTCATTTTCCTGGATCTGCCCAAGCACTTAATGGAGGAGAATGTACTTTTCTGAGACACGAGCTTGAAGTTAGCTTTTCACTTTGAACTACAGAGAGGTGACAGGTGATCTTCCTGGTGACACTGAAATCATAGCTCCTTGTAGAAACCTGGGGATGTATCAGGTCCCACAGAAGACAGAGAAGTACCTGACAATGAATCTAGCCAAATGAAGGGAATGAACTAAAATGTCCTTAGCCAAAGTTATATAAGCAAAGACGAATACATAAATATTTTTCATATTTATGTATTCATACATAAATTATTTTCATTCAAATAGGCTATACTATAAATACCCAGAAAGGGAATATTCTAATATTTCACCTTCTCCTAAATAGGATGCATCTCACAATATTATATTTTATATTTTATACCTTTCTAGTAGCACGTAAAACCATACTACATTTTCAGTCAAGGGAATTTTAGGCTCAAGTATACTAAAGAAGTGAGATCTCTGTATCAATTGCAAAAGAAAATGCAACACACACACACACATACACACACACACACACACACACACACACACACACACACACACACACACGAGAGCTCTGAAGTGAAGTACAATTCAATAGTTCCACATTACGCCAACCTCAAGATCAAGGTTTTCCGAGTATACTCTCTCCTCCTTTTGCACCTCTGTACCATTCTGCCTTGGAAGGGAAGGTGTGGGAGCAGAGTCTTCGATCGTGGAAGGTTCTTTATCAGCTCCTGGCCTGACTCTCTCTTCAGTGTGGCTGCTTGTTTTTAACAAGCTCCTTGGCCGGGGAGAAGGCTTAAAGTGGCCATCTGCATCAAGACTGTTGTTGTTTTCCCCTGAAAAAGAAAATGCTTTCGGGTGAGTGTATGAAACTGACTGCGGCTTCAGCTGCCCTCCAGGGAGATGTCACGATGCTCAGAGCATCCAGTGAGCACACACTTCTCCACAAAATACGGCACAGAGAGCAGAGAGCTCATAATCAAAATTCAGGAACTGTTGCCATCCCATAATTAGCTAATTAGTGTAATTCAGTTTTACAAAAAGCCCATTTTGACTTGATGAGATCATATAGTATTAAAAACATTTTCAAAAACATAAACCATCACACAATCTTCCTTCTACAAAATAAAAGCTACTGAAGCCAGTCCCTTCATGCACCACCAGCCCTTTAACCGGTCAGCAGCGGGTCTCTGTCCAAAGACTTTGTAGGGAGAGGAAGGATAGGAAAAGCGGGCAAGACAAAGGTAAGTGCTGTTACAATCATGCAGGGGATGATCTGCCCTTCAGGGGATGGGAAGCCTCTCACTGGAGGAAGGGATGCAGAGCTGACTAGTTAGAGAGCTCTTCCACCCAGAAAGTTTCCTTCGCAATTATGGTGGTCCAACGGGTGCTTAGCAATCAGCAGTTATGGTGGCACACAAGGTGCTTAGAACTCAGGAAAACTGAGTTCAATCCCCAGCATCACAGAGACAGATACAGAAATTTCAAAAGAAACTTTTCCAGGCACTGAATTCTGTTCTTTCTGAAATGTAAACAACCTGTTGCTGGTATACTTTTAGCCACCAAACATTGATGGGGAGATTTTTCCATTTATGGACTTTCAACCTAAATTTTACTCGTCACATGCATTTACATCTCTGATGTTCTATCCAGTTTACTCTTCTATAACTTTAAAACTGAGCTAACCCAACACACACCTCCTCTGTGACTATGATGCCTCATGAATGTTGCTAGAAGATTCCGAAGTCCTGTCAGAATGGTGTTACTATGCCCCACTGTTTAGCTCTTCATACGCTCTGGCCAAAGTTCACCCCAACACGTAAGAGCTGGCCTAAGTTACTTTCACTCTTCTGTATACGAGCATCAATGTATTCATAGGCTCCACCGATACAAACTGCTCTCCCTCATTTTACTGTCCTCTCCACCGCTGGCTCTTATCTATTTCTAAAGACTGCTTCCCTATTATGACAATAAACGCCATCATTCCTCTCTGCAGAGTCCTTGGGGCTCCTCCTCATCTAACCCTAACGCAGCAGCAAATGCTCAGAGGCCTGTGAACAGCCTGGAAGGTGTCCCTGTCCAGTTGTTGGATGCCTGTGCTGCCTGATTCCTGGCTCTTCCACTTTGGACCTTGTGTTCTGGAGACACTGGGGCCATATCTGTTTTGTAGGGAGGCACAGACTCTCTACAACCACACCGTTCTCAAGGCACATGTCCATGCCTAAAACATCTGCTCCTGGCTTCTCTTCTGACAAATGTGTGTGGCGTTCAAGCCTCAGCTCCAATTATTGTGCCAAGAAGCCAGCGAGTTATTTTTGTTTGCACTGTGTTATGAATACTCTTAAAATACTTTCTGGAGCTCAGTAAAGTACTGACTGACATAATGTTGAACTGATCTCTAGACCGTGCTTGCCTTGAAGAATGGATATCCTACACTGTTGAATAGAAATGCCCAGTGGTCTGCTTCCTCCAGTCCCCAGCAAGAACTGTTCTACTTTCAATTTCTCTGAGTCCTTAGAGCCCTATGCTTTCCTTTTTAGCTCTGACACTTGTCTCCACAAGCTTCTCAGTATAACCTAACATTAGAAGAGGTGCATGGATCGTTGTTTTGTCAACCAGACACACACCTAGACATGTCTCAGAGGAAAGAATCTCAACTAAGGAACTGACCTATAGGCAAGACTGTGGGCATTTTCTGACTAATAATGATTGTGCAAACAGCCAGCCCACAAGCATGGTGCCACTCGCGGCAAGCGTTCCAGGGTTGTGTAAGAAAGCAGGCTGAGCACGCCAGGACTCTGCATTCCTCTGCTTCGGCTCCTGCCCCTGGGTTCCTCAATGAGGCTCCTGCCCTGGTTGTCCTTGATTGTGGACAGATGCTAATGTAATAAATGCTTTCTTCCTTCTGCTGCTTTGAATTGGATCAGCTCCCAAAGACTCACCGTTGGAATGTTGAGGGGGTGGCACTAGGAGGCGTGGCCTTATTGAAGAAAATGTGTCACACGAGGTGGGCTTTGAGGTGTTAAATGCTCAAGCCAAGCCCAATGAGTCCTGTCCCCCACCCCTCCCCGCTGCCTGCTGATTATGGAACTCTCAGCTCCTTTACCAGCACCATGTCTCTTTGCATGCCTCCCTGTTTCCTGCCATGGTGATAATGGACTGAACATCTGTAAGCCAGCCCCAATTAAATGTTCTCTTTTATGAGAGTTCCTATGATCATGGGATATATATCTTCACAACAATTGAAACCATAATTAAGACACTCCCCAAGTTGCTTTTGATTATGGTGTTTATCACAACAGAAAGAAAACTCAGACAAGGGTTTTCCCTTAACTGCCTGTGGAGCCAGAGTGAGGAGACACCAAAAGTCCACAGGGCAGGGCCTGACAAACACCCAGTGCTCAGTGAGCACTGACAGTGATAGGAATGATTTCTGCCATTTCATTCACTGACTTGTCAATTACGATTGCAATTCTTTGTGGGGAAGTTTCTCTTTGCCAACATTTGTATAATTTTTGCAGGTTAATAAATATTTCATGATCTACCTTTCCCACCTCCATCCTTATACCACTTTATCACAGACAGCCCACACACAACCCACTTTATTCCTCCCCCTCCTCCTGTTCTTCCTCCTCCTCTTCCTCTTCTTCTTCCTCCTCCTCTTCTTCCTTCTTCTCCTCCTCCAGAAACCTTTCTTGATGTTTTAGGTAACTCAGACATCCACTTTCTGCCATTCTTGCTATAACTTTTATACCCTTTCTTACTAAACTCTAAAGGCCCGGTCAACTGGTAAGCTGTTTTAATGCTATCTTCTTGCTCATCATCAGTTTGCAGCACAAGGAAGCACAATGAGCTCTGAATACAGAGAGACAAATTGGTAACTTGCTTATGAAAATATGCTAAATATTAATATTTCATTTATTCCAGTACTGTTCTGAGCACTTCAAATGTAGAAAACCATTTAAATGTTGATTTAACTCCTGACTACTGAACCACTTAGAGGTGTCTAAACTAACATATCCATTTTACAGATGAGTTAAATGACGTCAAGGTTGAATTATACCCAAGGTTAAAAACTGCACTAAACTGTAGACCTAAGATGAATGCAGAAACACGCTAACTGTAGCACCTCGTGAGACCCTTGCAACAATGCCACAGTGACAATCCCTGTGACAGCTGCTCCACCAGGCTAGAGTCTGGTTACAATAGTCTGTACAAAGGCAAGCAGAAGCAGAGAAAACCAGCAGTGGAATACTGTGGGGCGGGGTGGAGCCAGGGCTTCATGCAGGCTCGGCCATGCTCTACCACGAACACATTACAAATATCAAGTTCCAAACACTCCATGAAAGAAGATGTCTAAAAATTAGAGAGTACAGCTAAGGCCAGGAAATGCATGCCTCTTTTCATGAATGAATCAGCCTGTATTCATCCATTCATTTAGGTCCTTCAGGAATTCTCTGTGCCAGGCAAGTTTTAGGGCCTCATTTTTTACTCTTTGCCCTGAAAACACCTGATGACTTTAGTATATTTTATGCCCCAATTCAATTTCCAGAAATGCTTTCAGGTTCTCAGGGAGAAAAAGGAAGTTCTTTTCATTTGAAATGCTTTATATCAACCCTAAGGAGATTCTCTACTTAGTGATTTTCAGTTTGTTAACATTGGATTCAGCCACACCTATGGGTGCACGCAGATGCTGCTGCCACCTTGTGGTTAGAACAGAGTATTGCCTTTCTCATTTTACCTTTACTGCAGCTTTCCCACCCACTTCTTCCAGTAGTTTAGCCAAGGTCTTGCTTTTTAGTCCACATGTATGTAGCGCAGGCTAGTCTCAAACTCACAGCAATCCTCCTGCCTAATGACCTGGAGTGCTAGGACTTCAAGTCTGCACTAACACACCAGGCTTTAACATAGCTTTAAAAATGTATTAACTAGGTGGAGTATTGCCTGGCAACTACAGTAAACTAATAATTATATACATCCAGACTAAAGGTTGCTGCTATATTCACATTTCTTATCTGTCTTCCTTTTTAACTTATTTCTCTAGTCAGTTCTGGGATCAAATTTAGGACCTGCTACATAAGATGGGCAAGCATTGATCACAGGATAATATCCCTGGTCCTCATATATTCTTAATAACAAAGTTCAACTTTCTACCTATGATTGCCCCACTACATTTGGAAAGCTCAGGTTAGAAGTTGGTCCAGCCTCCTTATGCTGTCTGCTTACATTTAATGACTTTTTCTGGTTACTTCAAAAGATTCTTGTACTGCAGGACAAGAAAAGCAGGTTTGCCCTCCCACTCATGAAGTCAAGTGACTGAAACAATTCTGCCTGAGTCACACATAGCTAACACGAGGCAACGCGTTTGTATTTGTGTCTTGGACACTTTTTTAGGGGGTCTCTGCTTTATTTTTATCCTTGTAAATTTCCCAGGATGCCCAAAAAGAGAACGGTCATCCCTTAATATACATCTGATGTTACTGGTGCCATCTACCATGTTAAGTCTGAGCCATTTGACAACACCACGCTTGAGAGCATGATGGGAGGGGTGGTGGCGGGGATTTTATGCATCTCAGCGTCAACTAGTTTTTCCTTTATAAAACAGAAAGAAAGATGACCAGGAGACAACAAAAGCTCGCCTTGCCACGCTCTCATTCCGCTGCTTCTCCTGAGGGCTCCCAGAGCACCACATCCATCCTGTCCTCACTCCATCCTTTCTCCTGAAGGCCTAGAGTTAAGCAGACTAGTGGAGAATTCTCCATTACTTCTCAATCACACTTGGAAGCTGCCTTCCGGAAGCTGGGTTTCGGCAGGCAGCATGTACAATGCGATAAACCAAAGAAAGACTGTGGTCTCTTAACAGAGAGTCCAGAAGCTTCATTAAACAACCAAACAACATGTCAGTATGGAAATGCTTCTGTGCTTCATGGTCCTGACCTTGAACCCACCACCTCACTACACACTCAGTCTTTTATAGATAGATGACTGCTTCAATCTTGGGAGCGGGAGCATGTGTAGATTAGAATAGCTTCATGGCCGCTCCAGCCCCACAAACAGAATAGACGCTGATGAGCCAGGGGTGTGGGAGCCAAGCTGTGGGTGACCATAGCTGCTCTAACTTTCTCTCGGGCCCCAGGACAAACTCCAGAATGAATATACAATGGGCCTTTGTAGCTATGGTTATTAAGTTATGGCTGGGAAACTGGAAAGTTAAATATATTAGCCACCATAAAAAAGCATTTTGTGACAAGTTATCCTGAAATGAATACTCTGGAAACATAATGATAGTAATTTTCCAAGTTACCTGAATATGTGCTTCTTTTGACAGGGAGCATCCTGGGTGTAGGCTTCATTGTCATGATCTCTCTGCCAACTTCTTGATCATCATTTTGAGGTTTGGGGAAGGAATTTCCAGTCATATCTTCTTGAGCATCCGGTGATGTGCCTTCACTGTCCAGAATGACAGAGTCCAGATCATCTTTGGCTATTTCCCTGTTTACTTTCTTGGTTTTCAAAAAAGACAGTCTTGGAGAATTCTTGTCCTCATCATCAGATATATGAAAATCATTCACTTTTTTTCTAACTAGACTTTCATCTGTTGAGGTATCTGAAAATTCACCTAAAGAAACTGAAATAGGAACAAGAAAAGGTATTTTCAGCAGTGTATTTTAAACATTCAAAAGTTATATTCTATTTCTTGGAAAAGCAAGACTGCCTTCATAAACAGAAATGGCTAGAAATAAAATCAATAACCCCAAATAAGTCCATATTTATTTTGTAGCTCTTCAAAACAGGGCCTGGTTGGCAATTACGAAGTAAAGTCTGAGTTACATTAACTTATTCAAAATACTTATCAAATGCCTACAGCACCATATTTAATGGGGGAGGACATGCCCATCAAAGATTGTTCAATGTAGCACCCATCCCAAAATACAAAGATGACACTGTCTAATGAAGAATACCAATTTAGCAAAACAAACGTGACTGATTTAATGGATATTCAGAATACTTTTACAGAGAACATTTATCCAGTGAATATTACAAAACATCATACTTAATTTCAAATTCAGAATTCTACATGGGTATGCTTGAAATCTGACGTGTAATGTTTTGCTCACTTAAAAGAAACCAAGTTAATGTACGGAGGAGAAGGGTCTATTTTTCAAAATGACCCACATTGGCAGTCTGAGTGAACTGTTCCCCAAAGGCTCAGTGACTTTAACACTGGGTCCCAGTGGGTGGCACTGTTTGGAGGGGATCCTCCACTGTCTTGTGGGGGAAATGCATTGCTAAGGCCAGGCTTTGGAAGTGCACAGCCCTGGCCCACTTCCAGTCTGTTCTCTGCTTCCTGACTGCTCTTGGTGTTATCTTTCAGCTTCCAGCTCTTGCCCTCCAGGCCTACAGTCTGCCATGTTGTCCTCACCAGGATGGCCTGGCATCTCTCTCTAACCATAAGCTTAAATAAACTTTCTCCTTTTGGTCATTTTGGCCATAGTGTTTTATCACAGCAACCGAAAAGTAACTAATGCTGAGGCTGGTACCAGAGAGTGGGCTGTTGCTGTTGGAAACCTGATCACGCTGTTCTTTGGAGGAGTGTGGCATACCTTGGAACTCTGGATTAGAACAGAGTTAAACTCTGTAAGGAGACCCTTAAAGATTGATGTTCTGAGAGCAATCGGAACTGTAAAGGTCCTCGGCAGGAAGTCTCAGGAGGAAGTAAGGACTTTATCAACATCTAGGATAGAGGCCATTCCTGTGATATCTTGGTGAAGAATCTGGCCCTTGTCATAAGCCCTTGCCTGAGGATAAATGTGTTGGTTAGTGTTTGTTAACTTGCCACAGACTAGAATATGTGTGAAGAGGAAAACAGTGAAGAACTGTGTCCAACAGACTTTCTGTGGGCATATCTGTAAGGCGTTTTCTTGATTAATGACTGACACGGGAGGGAGGGTCCAGCCTACTGTCAGTGGTGTCATCCCTAGGAAGCAGCCCTGGCAGTACAAGAAAGCAAGATGAACAAGCTAAGGAGGAGGAAGATACTTAGCAGTGTTCCTTCACCGTGTCTGCCTCAGTTCCTATCTCTGTCCCTAATTGAATTCCTGCCCTGACATATGTCAGTGCTGGATTATGGGAAAATATAAGCCACATACACCCTCACCTCTGCAAGCTGATGCTGGTTAGTGTTTTAGCACAGCCAGAGAAAGCAAATACTACACTAAATTCAAAAGTAATGGATAATTTCTTTCATAGAGGACAGCAAGCATCCTGTTGAACCTGTGGCACAGTTATGACTGGTTTGGTTTATGTAGGTCTACAAGAAAAATGAAGGAGTGGGGCAGAAAGAAAAACAGCCTGGACAGAAACAGATCACTAGGAAGCTTAATGTTTTAGCCCAGCTTCTGCTGAAAGAAAGCAGAGGCCCCCAGCTCTGCACTGGAGCAAAGGGAAGGAAGCCCTCGGGGGAAGTCCCCTCCCAGCCAAGGAGCTAAGTTTCCAATTGTGAAAGAGCATAAGGAACATTCTGCTTCCAGAGGGCAACTTGCTAAGAAGCTGTGACTCATGGGAGTGAGAGCCTGTCCCGAGCTGGCAGCCAAACCAGGCAGTCATCCACCTGGTACTGACTTTAGAGGCACAAAATAGGAATCGTGAGGGGATCATAGATTCTCCTCCTATGGGTACTAGAGAGGCCCCTAGGCCAGGCAAGTTCAGGCAGGGCAGTCTATGTATGTCTGCCCTGAGAGGGAGAAGGGCCATTGTGTGAAACTGTGAAAGCAAAGCTCAGGCTGCAGTAGGGACCACAAGATGTTAGAGACGAGCAACCACAGAATGTCCATCAGGGTTACGTGTGAATCAGAACCAGCCCAAATGGCAGATGCAGCAGACAGAAAAGCTTGAGCAGCAGAGCCAACTACAGTCCCAGACACTAGACACGGGGCCACCGGGACTGCGAGTTTGCCCTGCTATGCTTCAGTCTTGTTTTAGTCCAGTATTTTCTTACTATGTCCCCATTCTTTCTTTTTGGGAATGGTAATGTCTGTCTGTCTGTCTGTCTGTCTGTCTGTCTGTATATATGTTCTATCCCATTACATGTTAGAAGCATGCACTTTGCATTTTGATTTTTCAGGAGGTTTCAATTAGTTGATGGCCCTGAGTCTTAGGAGAGACTTTGGAAGAATTTTAAACTGCTGAAAATGTTAAAGACTATGGGGACTTTTAAAATTGGACTAAATGCATTTTGTGTTGGCCGTAAGTCTATGGGTTACAGAAAGTGGGATATGGTTGTTTGGATGAGAATGTTTCCCATAGGCTCATAAACTTGACTATCTGGTCCCCAGTTGATAGCACTGTTTGGTGAGGAGGTACTGGCTTGTGAATGAAATACGTCTCTGGGGGCGGGCTTTGAGCGTTCATAGCCTTGACACAATTCCAGGTCTCTCTCTGCTCTTTGTGTCTGCTGTTGAAGGCACCTCTTAGCTTCTTGCTTCTGCCATCAAGCCTACAATTTTTTGCCATGTCCACCCCCTACGATGGACTCACATCACGTTGAACTGTCAACGGAGATGAACTCTACGTCTGTCAGTCACTTTTGCTCATGATGTTTTACACCAGCAACAGAAAGGTACTATACCCACTCTCACAGCCCCAGATTTGGTCTGCATTACATAAGCACACTGTCTAATTCTGTGAACTCCATCGAGATACAGATGTGGAATTCTTAAAGTTGAACTTGAAGATGAAACTACTTCCTAAGATAGCTTAGTCCTAAGGCAGCATTTTACTGTAGACCTAGTAACAGTTTTAAACTCATATTCAGAAATAAACAGAGGTAATTTATAAGCTTCCTGAAAATTAAGAGTGGCTTCCTAATTCACTGCATATATAGAATTCTGAATCTGGGAAATTCAGAGGCAGTGAGTTATCAAGAGAGGTTAGGGGACAGGTGACATGTAACTAAGGAAGCAAAACATAGTTCACTGGCTCATTTGTCTCTTCTCTTACATACCAATCTCGTCGCTGTCAAAGTCATCTGAATATTCGGAACTTCTCTGCCTGGCTGACCGGGCTGTAATTGCTCTGATCAGCTCATCCTGCAACAAGATCAATAATGTCAGTTCCCATTCAAGCAGGGCTGTCCTGTACTTAGAAGAGATCTTTAAACAAAAATACTCGATTGTTCTGCACTCACATTTAAGTTTCATTCACCTTACTTCACTCCAAGCCTACGCTGTACAATGTACTCAAGTCATCAGACCATCAGACGCAACACAGAACTGAGCCATCTCCTCTGGATTCATAGCTAAGCAAGTAGTATTAGATAAATCAATCGAAGGTTACAATCTGCACTAAAGGGCTAATGAATGATAGAGGCATGATTTGATTTATTAGAAAGTGACATTCTGTTAGAGACATGCACATTTTGAGGGAGGAAAGTGCTTGGGTTTGACAAGCATGACAGGCACATAGCCACCACTGAGGGACACCCTCAGCCTTGAACTGGTCCTTTAAGTATATTGCAAAGATGGGCATAATCAATGTGCCAAACACAGAACGAGACTTGGATGCAGTGTTGGCACAGTAAGGCAGTAAGACCTTGTGACGATTACGACAGAAAACAGAAATCTAGCGAGAGACAGGCTCTGAAGCCCTTGCTCTTTGGCTCTCAACTTAGAAGCCAATATTGAAGACAGGGTTCCTCAGAGGGGTATTTTAATACTGGAGCCCAAAGTTGACAAATGACCTAGAACACACTGGGAGTGAAGCAAGAATTCCTCCCGCTTCATGCTGGATCCTGTGAGAACCAGCAAGTGCTGAGTAACAGCAGAATCAAAACCAAATGTTCTGCCATATTTTACCTGAAAAGACGTTCTCTTGGTAGCTTTTGGGCTCTTGGTATATGCCAAAGTTGTGCTGAAGATTTCATCTGACATGGTGTATCCTTTTCCTCTACTTTTATACAACAGTTAATAAGTAATTGAAACAATTCATTCAATCTCTGATGGTGGCTGAAATATACATATACATATTTAAAAGAATTAGACGTTTTCACCTGATTGGAGTACTCTATTCCCACCCCACCCCCAATAAAGAGGAATCGATCTAAACGCTGCACAATATGTTCACCTAAAAATGTAACAGCATTTTTTGTTAAAAACATAAAATGCTCACAACAAATTTGTTTTTACGAAAAGAAAATGCATGAGGAAGTTACTGTTCTACAACTATTTTAAGGATGAATGAACTATATAATCACCAAAATGTTGCCAAACAATTTCATCTTTCCATTATTAAAAACATATAGCATTAGAGATGCCTCCATGACTTATTTCAAGACACAACCAAGAGGACAGTCAAGGTTCCCAGCCCCGGAAATGGCTTGCATATTACAGTATTTAAAACAATACTCAGCCACAAGCAGCAGAGATGTTTTCCCAAGCCATTTGTTTGCTCTTACACACACAGCGACATCTCCACACTAAGCTGTATCACATCAGGCTGCATTAAAGTCTCTGTTTCTAGCGCGCGACGTTGGAGGCCCATTTGGATCGCCGGCCACCGCCCAGAGCGCCCCGGGCTGGCCAGGTGGCGTCCGTGTCCCCAGCTCCGCGAGGTTCCCGGCCCAGCACGCGCCAGGCCCGCGCATACCCAGCGCGGTCCCCTCGGCTTCTCCACGTACAATGGCCCGCGCCTCCTGCATCCACCCCGCTCCCCGTGCACCCGGGCCCCTGTGACCACCTGAGAACCCAGCGGCTATGTTCTAACACAGGTGTCGCCCCCGGCCTGGGCCTCGCGGTCTGGGAAGCCAGGTATTGGAATAAGCTGGAGGCGGGGCAAAAGATGGAGGCGGAAGACGGTTGCTAGGCAACAGCGTCCCCGGGAGGAAGTGACTTCCAACCGCCTGGTCTCTTGGGTACCCAACACGGCCTTTCCGCCTGCGTCGCTGGGACAACCGCACAGACCAAGGAAGTGACATCACTGGTGGAGGTGTTGGGAGCGCGGCGCCCTATCAGCTTGTGTGCAATGGCTGTTACCTAGGAAACAAGACCTGCCCTCTGCCATCACGCCACAAGGAACCTTGATAGCTCCTGCTTAGAGTCATTGTTTATAGGCAGGTATTGCGTTGATCACGGTGCAAAGCTTCCTTTCGCTAGTTAGGACGTGGAATGCATGAGTCAGTGCAGTGTCAGCGGACCGAGCAGAATGATGTAGTAGTGACGTTTGCAATCTTCGGAATCAAACTGCAAGTTTGATTCTTGGCATACGCAAATTAAGGTCTCTATGCTTTGATAAGAAACTAATAATTATAAGACTAGCTCCTTAAAGGATTGAGGTGAATATTGAGTGCAGTATATAGTGAAATATTGGGAAATGTTCAGAATTACATTCAGTTAATATTACATATGAGAATTTCTTGAAATTAATGCAGTTGGGGGGGGGGGCTGCGAGCAGGGGAGGTGTGTGTATGCTAATATATCCCATGTGTACTCAGCCTGGAGCCTGATCCACATCTTTGATGGAAAGTTTCTCCTTTCTATATTTAGCGAGTAATCTGGTTGAAAATCAGTCAGCAAATAAAAAAATAAGCGAGAAGGCTGGACAAAGCACTGCTGGAAGAATACATATCGTTGTCATTTGATTATCATTAATATTAATACACAAAACACTTAAACTTTTAAAGTTACACAGATTTCAGCTATTTTTAACTTGAAAAAAAAAGTATGTCAAAATCAATTCATTAACTAGTAACTAAACTTGTTTTCATATCTGCACAATAGTTCTTTTAAAAAAATTAACACTGACAAACTGATTTAATAAATCAGCATGTAGAAAATTTAAATACAGAAAAATAAATATGAAGTTTAGCGAGAAAAAGTTTTCTAAGTAATATTTGCAATAACATTAAATAACTCAGTTTATGCTTTTCAACTTGTTTGGTAAAGTTGTTTTGCTTAATTATGTTGTTTTTAACTATTTTTAAATTAATATCTGCATAAGGAAAATTTTTTCATTTTCACTAGTTACTGTTAAATTTTCTATCCTACATTTTATTAACATATATGATTCTGTTAAAGCCTCTATACCCACAGCAGGTATCCAAATGGGAAGAACTAATTTTTAGATAATGTGGAAGGGCAGTATTCATTTGATATCCATTTGAATGATATAAGTTTAATTTAGACATGACTTACAGAAATAAACTTACAACATCAGCGATGGAGAACACTGAGTTCCCAGCTACCAATAGGGCATGGTTGCATGCGATGGGAATGGGTCTGAACGATTGCTCCCCACAAGCACAAAATGAGGGGCTGTAAAGAGAATTCTTCCTAGCAGCATTTCAGTTGTTACAGATGTGAGTCTGAGTTGAGTACTAGGAGAGAAGGCTGGACCAGAAGTCTAGTATACAGACCCTATCTAACCATGGTTTTGAGTGACTAAGTACAGTAGCTGCCTTTAGCTAGTGCTCAAGATAATACACTGTGGTGTTTATTCAGCTTTTACTGCCTGGTAGGCTTGGAGTATGTGTGCATGTCTCTCTCTCTCTCTCTCTCTCTCTCTCTCTCTCTCTCTCTCTCTCTCTCTCTCTGTGTGTGTGTGTGTGTGTGTGTGTGTGTGTGTGTGTCTGTCTGTCTGTCTGTCTGTCTGTGTGGGTGGGTGTCTGTTGGTGTGCATGTATGCACTTTCGTGAGCACGCATGTGTTTGGGCAGTATGTAGGGTAAAATTGACCCCTTTTCATTTCACAAAGAAATTGAGATGTGACTTTTATTCAACAGTTCCTTATCCTTGAACAACAAGAAGCTTTTTGTAGTTCTGTGGCTTCTGGTACAGTCTAGAGATCAGATAAAAGGAGTGTACCAGGAGAGATCCATGGCTCTAGATACATATATAGCAGAGGATGGCCTTGTCTGACAGCAATGGGAGGAGAGACCCTTGGTCCTGTGAAGGTTTGAGCATGGGAGAGCACCCTCATAGAGGCATAGGGGAGGGAGGTGAGGGTGGATGTGGGATGGAGGTTGTGGAGGGGTAACTTTGAAGTGGGATATCATTTGAGATGTAAGTGAATGGAATGATTAATTTAAAAATTGGAAGGAACAAGGGTCTGTGCTCAGAATCATCGTGGGATGATAAATGAAGCAGTCTATGGGCCCTGGATGGTGTGCTATAAGACATGAGTCCCATAGCTCTTGCAGGTCGAAGGCCGAGTTCAGCTACAGGTACACTGACAGTTGCAGAATTGTGGGGTGAGTGCACCAGGGAGGGACTCAAAAAGGGGGACATCAGCGTCTCAAGGAAAGCTTCCCTGCTGTAGTGACCTGTAATGACTTAAGTGTATTTTTTTTCATGTATGTGGGAGAAACTTAACATCACCATTTTGAAAGAAATGTCAGCATCATCAGAATCATTTTTGAATCAAATTGAGTCATTTTTGTCAACCTTAAACTTAAAAGCAAATAATCCTTTGAAGTTGTGAAAGAAGGCTTCTGCATGGTTAATTGATGCAACTAAAGACTGCCATAACCCTTGGCTTCAGATGCCACCTCAGACAAGAAGTACTTCTGCAGGACATCCGGCCACCACCAATCTGTTCAGACTGGAAATGACATCACACTTTTTAATTAATCAGAGACTGAAGATTCTTGTTTCAAAGTATCCCATTTTTGTTCTTTTCCCCAATGTCCTTTCATATGTCCATAATTTACTATAATGTACATGTTCCAATCACAACGTTCTGCTGTTACCAAACAAGTCTTTTTTTTTTTTTTTTTAAAGAATCTCTCTTTTGAGAATAGGAAGTTGGTAAATATAAACTATCCTACTTTTACCTGTTGCATTGAGATATCAGAATTAGTATACAGCAAGAGAAACATGGTTGTTTATTTGAAAACAGAACTCATCATTTTGAGCAAACCTTCTTTGTCGTTACATTAATGTCCTAAGTCAGTTGTCACTACAGATGTTGTTCTAGTTTAGACACATGATCTGAGTGGATACTAGAACACTTGCTGACTGTACTGCATCAAGTATAATTCTTTCTGCTTTAGTAATTTTATTTATTTTAAACTTTACGCTTGTTAAATATCTACTTTTTGTATATTCACGTTTTGTATGTGAGAAAATAAAGGTCTAGAAAACGTATTTTTCCCAGTATATTTATTTCAGTGGTTAATGACTAGAAAAAAATTGGACCTGGTTAGGCTAATGTAGAACTGGCACTCTTAACTAACAGTCTAAGTGGATAGCCTTGTCACCAGGGAAGGCCCACAGCCTAATCCCTAGCACATGTAAAATATATTGCCTTATTTGGTTTTTAATTAGATTGATCATTATAGAATGGAGGAAATATCCTCTATGATTTTGGAGGACCCAACGTAACCACAGGAATCTTCACAGAAGTACAGGGTTCTAGATGTGGTCACAGTGAAAACAGGGGTTGGAACAATGAAGGACCATAGCCAAGTGATTTGATCAGATTTTATGGATTCTCCTTGATATCCTCCAGACTTGTAGCCCCATCTACCCATTTCACATGAAACCAGTAACAGACTGATGACATTATTTGCCCATATCTAGCTTGTTGAACCAATGAGGGTTTATGAGATTTACTTACAGAAGCATGTACGATGTCAGCAAACCCATCACTAACAAGTCTACTCCAGCATGAGGAGTGGGATACCCAAGCTGCATCACTAGTTCCCTACATAACGTGCAAATAGCTACATTAAACGTTTATTCTTGCCCATCAGTTGTTGGCTACTTGTATGATATTGGGGGAGTCTCATGAGTTGTAATTTTCTCATGAGTCTGTAGCCTTTATATTTATATTTCAATATTTCAATCTAGAGTGAAGTTACACAGCTTCTCATTTTGTGAACTGTAGAGAGTAAATATGCATTATTTGTAAATAACTTTTAACATGCTATGGGAGCACAAGAAGTCTATGAAACATAAGAAGTCTATGGGGTTGCCCCAAGCTGAAATTCCTTCCAGAGGGGGATATAGACTGAAGTGGCCACTCCTGTAGCCAGATAAGACTTTCAGTGGAAGGAGGGGAACATCAACCCACCCACAAAACTTTTGACCAAAAATTTGTCCTGCCTACAAGATACATACGGATAAAGATAAAGCCCAGACTAAGGGACCAGGCAACCAATGACTGCCCAAACTTGAGACCCATCCCATGTGAGAGAGCCAGCCCCTTACACCATTAATGATATTCTATTATCATTATCATCCTGCTGTGCTTGCAGGCAAAAGCCTAGCATAATTGTGTCCTGAGAGGCTTCATCCAGCATAAGATGGAAACAGATGCAGAGACTCACAGCCAAAGATCAGGTGGAGCTCAGGGAGTGTTGTAGAAGACTGGAAGACAGAAGCAAGCAAATCGGAGGGGTCAAGGACACCACAAGAAGACCTACAGAGTCAACTAACCTGGGCTCATGGGGATCACAGAGACTGAGCCTCCAGCCAAAGAGCATGCAGAGGCTTTACCTAGTACCCTCACATACTTGCAGCAAATGTGCAGCTTGGTATTCATGTGCATCCCCTAACAATTGGAGTAGGGGCTGTCTCTGGCTCTGTTGCCTGCCGATGGATCTCCTGTTCCTAGCTGGACTGCCTGGTTGGGCCTCAGTAGAAGAAGATGCACTTAGTTCTGCTGGGACTCAATGTCTCAGGGTGAGGTGGTATTCAAGGTAGGGCTTCCCCTTCTCTGAGAAGATAGGGAGGGGACAATGGAGGAAAGGATTTGTAAGGACTGTGATAAAGTGAATAAAAATTAAGTTATTAAAAAAATTATGTCACTCCCATGCTCATATACATAATTTTAAAGTCAAGATTCTGTGTTTATAATAGAAAAATTAAGTAGAAGATAGGTTATTTTTATATTAATAGGCCTAATTTCTGTTGGTGTGTGCTACACATAGTGGGAAAGCAGGAGTAGTTATGAATCATGCACTTAAAATTTTAGTCTCTATGGAAATGGAAGCAGTTATATGACTGTGTCATACTGAATAAAGGTAATTTTAACAATCAGAGAAGAGACTAGCTGGCGTACAGGAGA
Organism: Arvicanthis niloticus; assembly: GCF_011762505.2. Taxonomy (NCBI): domain Eukaryota; kingdom Metazoa; phylum Chordata; class Mammalia; order Rodentia; family Muridae; genus Arvicanthis; species Arvicanthis niloticus. Next base: position 62,060,282 of record NC_047661.1, on the reverse strand, counting down.
AGAACCAGGAAAGAAATCAGAAGAATAACATCACCCGGGAAACTATGGCTTTGGCCCAGGGGAGATGTGATGAGAACAATCAAACAGAGGGAGTGGAATGAGAAAGAGTATAAAGGGTCTAATTGTTTACAGTGCAATTCCTCGGAAGGTGTGTGTGTTAGGCTGAAGAGGAGCAGCAGTGTGCTGTGTCCAGACTCTCTGAGTCAGATGACTGTGACATATGTGAGAGGGGAGTGAGCCCAGGATAATGAGGACAGGGAACACAGAGTGGGACAAGAAATAAAACCCCTGGGAAACATTGATGGGATGTTGGCAGGTGGCATACGGCACAGCATGGCAAGCATCTGTTACAGGGGGAGAGAGAACCCAGAAAGAAGAATGGGTTTCCAGTGAGTGAGTGGCCAATACTGTCCACTGGCCAGCTGAAGAAAAAGTAAGTGTACTGGGAGGTCACAGGGCTGTGACATGTCCAGGTGGGCAATGCTCGCTTCAGATGAAGGTATGGTGGAGTTGCAGCTGCCCAAGAGAGTCCCTTACACACATCCAGTTCCAGCTTGGCTTTCGGGGACATCAAGGGGACAGCTTTGGTGAAAGGATTTTAAGGGGGCAAATACCACAAAGCTATAAATCAAGGCTTTTCCTATACACTTCCATCTGAGAGTCAAACATTCGCTTAATTAGATAAGAAAGTGAAGCTTACAGGCAAGTGAGGGATGAGGAGGGAGGAGGGACATAGATAGCTGGGATTTGTTCCTGGAGTTAATGATGAAGGAAAAACATGAAGTACCACAGAACCTAGTGACACAGGTAGGTTCAAAAAACTCTTTGTCCCTGGAATCTTCCAGGCAACATTTTACAGAATCTTCACTTTTAATAAATTCTCATCTTTGCAAACTTGGACTATTATTATGTAAGATGCTGACCCAGTGCTTTTCATTCTTTGCTGATCTCTTAGCACACAGAGCATCTATATGTATCTGTTACACATATAGCTTCCTGAGTTACCAGCCTCTCTCCGACTGCTCAGTGCCCTTCTGCTCCGTGTGCTTTCTCTTTAAGGTAGGTTTGGTTGTAAGATAGAGCCATGACTACCTATGTGCTTATTCTTTTTTAAAAATTTCTACATTTTAAAGTGAATAAGTTTTGTGGAAACAAAGCTCAGTTTTGAAGAAAGCCCAAGAAAATGGCAAAATGGGCACTCGGTATTTTTAGGATGTTCAAGGACCATCCATAGGCCAAGTGTAGCCTCTTGGGATAAAGTGACTCACTCAGTACATTCACAGAAGCCAATGTCCACTTAGCATTGCTCTGATTTGAGAATGCAATTATCTCTTCCTGGGCTCCTCTGGGAAGCTTTCTCTAGAAGTTGAAAGAAACTTGTTGGCATGCACAAGTTACTAAGTTCCAGAAGATGGCAGCAAAGATTTGCACCTATGCAGATAGAAATAATTATGACTACTAGGTCTTAAAATGATTTAAACTTTTAAAAATCCAAACATTAAAACCCTATATACTTGACATAATTTCATGATGCTTGCTACATGGTTAGATTTGTCTTTATATTATAAAGATAAATGATTAATACTTAATGTAACAGAAAAACATATAAAAGTCTTTTTTTAAGGTTTTACATCAGCAACTGTCACAAGTCAATTCTCTACTACCCCAAATAAAACTATAATCAGTATTAATAGCTGTGGTGATTTGAATACGTATGGCTCCTATAGACTCATGTGTTTGAATGCTTGGCCGTAGGGGTGCCACTAATAGGAGTTATGGTCTTGTTGGAGTCGCTGTGGCCTTGTTGGAGTAAGCATGTCACTTCAGGAATGGACTTTGAGTTCTCCTATCCTCAATTTATGCCCAGTGTGGCACACAATTTTCTTCTGATGCCTGTGGAACAAGATGTAGATATCTTGGTTCCTTCTCTAGCACCATGTCTTCTGGCACACTGCCATGTCTGCCAGCATGCGTCTCACCCTGACAACAATGGACTAAACTCTAGGAACTACAAGCCAGTCCCAATTAGATATTTCCTTTTTATAAGAATTGCCTTGGTCATGGTATCTCTTCACAGTAATGACACCTTAACTATGACAATAGTTATAACTATTTTCCACAAAATTTTAAGACATAAAAATATTTATCTGAGACATATTCTTCTCTAATCTGATAATGCCACTCAAATATCCTTCATGCTGTCTTAGTTAGGGTTTTACAGCTGTGAACAGACATCATGACCAAGGCAACTCTTATAAAGGACCACATTTAATTGAGGCTGCCTTACAGATTTAGAGTTCCAGTCCATTATTATCAAGGTGGGAGCATGCATCATCCAGGCAAGCATGACATAGGAGGAGCTGAGAGTTCAACATCGTGTTTGGAAGGCAAACAGGAGAAGACTGACTTCCAGGCAGTAGGATAAAGGTCTTAAAGCCCATGGCAACACTGATACACTTCCTTTAATAAGGCCACGCCTACTCCAACAACACCACATCTTCTAATAGTGCCACTCAATGGGCCAAGCACATTCAAACCACCACACATGCTAATTAAAACCTGAGTTGTGCCTCCTTCCGTTGTTATACAATTACATGCACTTCTGGTTCATTATTGATTATCTTTTGGATGTTCTTGAGCTTCCTGAAGAATTCGTAAATAAATGTAAAATACTTAGTTATGAGTTTAGAATAAAATCTGTTACACAGAATCAGTGGGGTAAAGTATATACCATCAGCTGTCATTAGATTTATTGACACAAATGCTTTCCAAGTATTTACAAGTAATTTCCAAGTAATCTTACACACTATTCGTAAATACCATGAGGAGAATAGTGTTTACCTAAATTTTTAGTTATTTAGGCACCCTTATCATACCCTAGAAGATATAATTTCTTTCCTAACATTTTCTTCTTATTTTTTAGGCAACTCAGTTTATTTTCTCCTCCATAAATAATCTCCCAGATATCCACAGATTAAAAAGCTAGATATTTATAAAAAAAAAAAACTTACATGCAATAGTATATCCTTCAGTTTCTAATATTACACATTAAAAGATGAAGAGAAGAAAATCCATTCAAATATGACTGGAAAAGTCTTGCTTGTAGGTAAAAGAAAAGAATTTTGAACTTACTTTCTTTTGTAATAACTACTCACAGGAATCATTTAATGTTAGTCTGTTGAAGAAATGTACTAGGCCATGGGAACTAAAAATAACATAAAGTACTTCATGTTTAGAACAAGCCATGACGAATGCTAAGGAACCACCAAATAGTTTACGCAACTTCAAAGACATTAGCTGCCTAATCATGCATTCAGTTTTAGATATTTTATACACATGTGCTGCGTAGCCAGCCCTAGAGTAAACTGATAAAAGCTTTCTGTGATGTGAGCTACTTAGCCTCAGAATGAACTTTTTTGGCCCTTTAGTAAATATTTTAAGGTGAGGCTTTTAGTCTTTGGATTTCTTCCAGATTTCAGCCACAGTTTTCATTGCTTGGCATGTAAGCAATTCATAGCCAGCTAAGGTTTTCTGTTAAAGACAGAATGAAAAGAATGTTTCCTGTAAAACTGTGTGCAGACTTTCCACTCCACTGTATATTGTAGTGTCTGCCTTCCTCAATAATGAATTTTTTCTTTAAATGGCAGCATTTATGTTAGTCAAGATCAGTTTCCTTTCTTACATTAATTTTCAGTCACACTTCACAAACCAAAGAAAAATTTTATATTTCTTATAATTATTGTGAATCTTTGTTTTGTTTTGTATCTTGAAATAATGCATCTTGAATTTGTGAGGGTTGGACCTAAAATGGCCATATGTGAAAATGTGTATATAATTCAAACCAAAATGTACAGGGCTTGATTTCAACATCTATGTCTGTGGGAAGTTGGGGCCCGGTTTTAGGAAGTGAACTGTCATGATTTTACCTGAAGCTAAGTAAGAAGTTCATGAAGTGTTACAACCACCTTCCAGCACCAATCTGAAGGTTTACAGTCGGTGTGTTTTAAACAATATGTAGGCAAAACCAGGAGCATTCCACTCCATTTGTAGCGTTATATTAGCAAGCTAAAACAACTGTACTTAGGACACTTTCACTATGAAGTGAAATTAACAAATCATGGCTGTAATGTAATTTGATTCAGGAATCCTTTCGGCACCTGCTTGATTGAATACATTGGACAACAAGGCATGCTTCCCTCACACAGTGCAAGACCCTCAGTGCTGGGCAGTACAACATGATTTTATTCTCCACATTTAACTAAAATGTTTTTCCATCTTCTGTATATTGATCCTATCTCTCCTCTACAGTCCCAGAAAATAAGGCTAAACCTCCTCTTGCTTAACAAAACCTCCTGTTTAGAAAAGATGTAGCACACTCACTCCAATTTGTTGTTTCCTTACTGCTATTTCATGTGGTTTTAAAATCTGACAACATTGTGGTTATGGGTTTTTTTTGTGGATAATTAAGTTAATTTTGTCTCCACAGAGTGGTTTCTAAAGGTGAACAGTGTAGGAGAGACAGTCCAACCTGTATAGAAAATCACCTTTGTGAGATCTATACTGTGCCCCTCATACAGCCTGAGCTCAAACTAACTCTTTTTCTGTCTCATAGGTTTTGCTCCTATTTGAGCTGTGAATTTGTAGATTATTGAATTATCATATGACTCAACAGATTCTTTGGAGTTAAATGTAAGATTGTGTTTTAATTTGATTTGGGGCATCTACTTCAAATATTTCCATCTTTAGATAAGTTCTTAGGTTCTATAAATATACTATTTTTGTTTTCAGTTTGGTATCATCTTCCAGTATAACAGCTGTATGTTGTAAAGTGTCTTTTTAAAAATCATTATGCAAAACAAATTAAAATATTTAATGTACTGCCAGTCATGGTTTTTCTCTGACCAGTTAATGCCAGGCAATCTTAATATTTCTTCTGATGCAATGTGTTAACTTTAGAAAACAGAGCCTTCTTCTAGACTGCTATCTTCTTGCTTCTTTTCAAGGTGGCAGGAGCATCAGGGGGCATTTAGATTTGAGTCTCTAGTCTTTCAGCTTCAGTTATGATCAAACACAATTACTAATGAGATGAGGTGTTTATTCTTCAAAGATTTATGTATCTGTGTGCATGTGCTTGTTTGTGTGTGTTTGTGTATGTGTGTATGTATTTGCATGCATGCACACTATTAGTGTCACTTCTATAAATGTGTTGCAGTTTTTTTTTCTTAACTCAACTAGATCCCAAATAATTGAGACTGGACTATTAGATTTATTTAACAAGCTTTAAGGGTACAACAACTGAGCAGTATTATTTTATTTTAATCCTCTAAACTAATATGACTACCTCCTAGCCAAAATCCTGGTGATACTTTTTGTTTTAGTACTTAGCTGGCTCTCTGTGCTCCAGTGTTTTCTCATGGTGTCTACTGGACTCTCTCCCCATGGCTAATCCCATTTCCTCCCTGCCCTCCCCCAGGCTGGGAGGAAATTAGCCCAATTCTCTCCTCTGCTCAGTCATTGGCTGATCAGCTTTTTTATTGACCAATCAAGGAGTAATAGAGGAGCAATGTTTCCACAACACTGAGACAGAAGATTCTTAGGATAAGAATTGCAACAAGATATGGAGTAGTGAAATCCTCATTTGAATACTACAAGGATAATCTTTACATAGTGCACAATAACTTTATGCCTACAATGCACAGGTGTGTGCAGTTGTTCACAGAGGTCAGAAGGTGTTGTGTCCCTCGGAACTGGTGTTAAAGGTGGTTGGAAGTTAGTGATGATGGGTGCTGGGAACTTAACTTGGGGGCTAGGCAAGAGTAGCATGAGCTCTTACCACTAAGACATCTCTTCAGCCCTACGTGTCTGTGATTTTTTAAAACAAAGTCAATAATCTTTTATCATAATAGGAGTGTAAAACAATTTTTTTGGTGTCACTTATGTACAGTTCTACCAGAGAGTTCTTACAGCTGATAAACAACTCCAGCAAAGTAGCTGGATATAAAATTAACTCAAACAAAGCAGTAGCCTTCCTCTACTCAAAGGATAAAAGGGAAAGAAAGTAAGAAAACAATATTCTTCACAATAGTCACAAATAATATAAACTATCTTGGTGTGACTCTAACTGTGAAAGATCCATATGACAAGAACTTCACATCCCCAAGGAAAGAAATCAAAGAAGATCTCAGAAGACGGAAAGATCTTTCATGCTCATGGATTGGCAGGATTAATATAGTAAAAATTGCCATCTTGTCAAAAGCAATCTACAGTCTCAATGCAATCCCCATCAAAATTCCAACTCAATTCTTCATAGAGTTAGAAAGAGCAGTTTGCAAATTCATTTGGAATAACAGAAATCCCAGGATATTGAAAACTATTCTCAACAATAAAAAAAATTCTGGGGGAATCACTTTTCCTGACCTCAAGCTATACTACAGAGCAATAGTGCTAAAAACGGCATGGTATTGGTACAGAAACAGGTAAGTAGATCAGTGGAATAGAGTTGAAGACCCAGAAATGAACACACACACCTATGAGGTCACTTGATCTTTGACAAAGAAGCTAAAACCATCCAGTGGAAAAAAGACAGCATTTTCATCAAATGGTGCTGCTTCAATTGGCAGCAGAATTAGGCAAATTGATCTATTCTTATTTCCCTGTACAAAGCTTAAGCAAAAGTTGATCCAAGACCTTCACATAAAACCAGATACACTGAATCTAATAGAAGAGAAAGTGGGAAGAGCCTCGAATACTTGGGCACAGAGGAAAACTTCCTGAACAGAACACCAATGGTTTATGCTTTAAGAGCAACAATCATTTAAGAGCAAATGGGACCTCTTAAAATTGAAAAGCTTCTGTAAAGTAAGGGACACTGACAATAGGAAAAAATGGCAACCCACTGATTGGGAGAAGATCTTTACCAATCCTACATCCAATAGAGGGCTAATATCCAGAGAACCAAATAACCCTATTAAAAAGTGAAATACAGACCTAAATAGAGAATTTTCAACTAAGGAATCTCGAATGGCTGAGAAATACTTACAGAAATGTTCAACATCCTTAGTTATCAGGGAAATGCAAATCAAATCGGCCCTGAGACTACTTCACACCAGTCAGAATGGCTAAGATCACAGGTGACAGCAGATGTTGGGGAGGATGTGTGGAGAAAGAGGAATACATTCCTGGTGGGACTGTAATTTAGAAAAACCACTTTGGAAATCAGTCTGGCAATTCCTGAGAAAATTGGAAATAGTTCTACCTGAAGACCCAGCTATACCGCTCCTAGGCATATACTCAAAACATGCTCCATCACATAACAAGGACACATGCTCTACTATGTTCTTAGCAGCCTTATTTATAATAGACAGAAGCTGGAAACAACCGAGATGTCCCTCAACGGAAGAATGGATACAGAAAATGTGGTAAATTTACACAATGGATTACTATGCAGAGATTAAAAACAATGACTTCATGAAATTCACAGGCAAATGGATGGAAATCAAAAATATCATCCTGAGTGAGTCAACCCAGTCACAAAAGAACACATGTGCTATGTACTCACTAATAAGTGGATACTAACCCAAAAGCTCACAATGCCTATGATACATATGCCTACAGACCATATGGAGAGTAGAAAGAAGGAAGACCAGGGGGTGGATGCTTCAGGTGCACATTGAGGGGGAACCATGTAGGCAGAAGGAGAGAAGGACAAGGAACAGAGAAAGAAGAAGGAGGAAATAAGGGCGGCACTATTAGAAACTGGAGGAGATGTGAGAGGGGTAGAGAGGGTCAGGAAATCCAATAAAAATAGGTAGCAGGGAAGATGAGGAACTAGGGATAGTCACTGGAGGGTCCCAGACAACAGAGGAACGTGAGGCTCCCAGGACCCAAAAGGATTGACTTTAGCCATAATGCACAGAGAAGGGGGAGGTAGAACCTGTGAACACCACCTCAGTAGATAGGCACAGCCTGGTTGAGGATGTGGCCACCCACCCATCTCAAAGATTTTTTTTGACCCAGAACTGTTCCTGTCCAAAGGAAGAACAGAGACAAAAAAAAAAAAAAAAAAAAAAAAAAAAAAAAAAAAAAAGAAAAAAAAAAGAAACAGAGACTGAAGGAAGGGCCATCCAGGAACAGCCCCACTTAGAGATACATCATGACACCCAACCCAACACTGTTGCCGTGGTCAAGAGGCACTTGTGGACAGGAATCAAGTGTGGCAGTTTCTGGGGATGATGTCCTTCCAGCAACTTCCCGATACAGATGCGGATGCTTGGAGCCATCCATCAGACTAAGGTCAGGGAACCTGGTGAGGGAGTTGTCAAAAAGACCGGAGGAGCAGGGGGACTGCAACCCCATTGGAAGAACAACATAGGCTGACCTGACCACCCAGTTCTCCCAGAGACTAGACCACCAACCAAAGAGTGTACCTAGAGGGATCTTTGGCTCCAGATACATCTGTAGCAGAGGATGGTCTTGCCAGACAACAACTGGAGGGGAGGGCCTTGGTCTCAGGGAGATTGGATGCCCCAGAGTAGGATGATGGTGGGGAAGGAGAGTGTGGGTGGGTGGGAGAGCACTCTCATATAGGCAAAAGGAAGGGGGGAGGGCAGATGTGGGATGGGGGGTGGTGAGGGGGTGACTGGGAAGTGGGATATCATGTGAGATGTAAACAAATGGAATGATTAATAAAAAAATACAATCTTCAGAAACAATAAATGCACAAGACGTGAAAATTTCCTGAAGCCTAAATAGAAAGCAATAAAACATGTGTTGTACTCTAATTCAAAATTAAGTATTTCTACCCTCTCTGGTTTACCAAAAACTAAGTTCCATTTAAAAGCATTCTTTTACTAACATTTAAAATCTTAAGATCTTGTTGCGGTGGTTTCTGAGAAGTGGTCGTACTAATAAACATTTTCCAGTGGTTAAATTATTAGTGAGAAGACTGTTGGGTTCCTCCTATTTCTATCATATCATGACCATTGCATTTGTTTCTGTTACATCTCAGCTATATTTTCTATATACACATCAATATAAGGCTAAATCTTAAAAGAGCAAAATACATGGGTGCTTTAGTGTTTCAGATACTTTCAGTATCTATAGTATATAGAACAAAACCCAAAATTTATTTACTGCTACCTTTTAAAAAATTCACAGTAAGACCGTAAGAGGAAAATACACAAAAAATGATAATCACCCAGATATTAAAGAAACGAATCAACAATTAAATAAATATGCATACTTTTAAAAATGCATACAGTATGATTGAATAATTAGTGAGGAGCACGCTTATTGAAGAATGAAAGATGAGAAAGTAGACATGAGGCTGGACTGTTGAGAACAGAGAAGCAATGTTATTGCAAAAAAATAAATTAAAATATATTCTAAACTATAAGGTTAGGAATCATTAACCAATTAATAACAACATCAAGATTACAATGACAACTGAGGAGATTCAGCCTACCCAATGTTTTATTTTTAAATTAATAGACAGGTGTCAGAAATTTTCTCAATGTGACCTAAAATCTGACAAATGCTATCTACTCACTAAAAGAATAGGTTCTGGGATTTTGAGGCCATGTTTGTGCTGCAACTCATTGATTGATGATACTACTTTAAGGAATCTAGGTCTCTTTTATTTGTTATTTTCTTTCACAAATTTCTGTAGGGTGGTGCCTGTTTCATAATTCTGCTTTATATCTTCAATTTTAAAATACATTGTTGCATCTGCTTGTTTACTCTTTATTATTTGTGAGTATGGGCCATACACAGAATTCAGAAGACAACCCTGGAATAGACTCAGCAGCACGCTCCCCCACCTGCTGAGCCAATTACAGACCTTATATCTTCAATTTCAAAGTAAACAACTGAAGTTGGTTCCTTTGTTTTGGCATCTAATTATACCATGGGGATTTGTTTTAGTCTTATTTATCAAATTTTGGTTTAGAACCTCATATACAAAGTTTTGCTCGTTTACTTTATGATTGACTTTGAATAACATACACAACTGAGGAGATTCAAATCTCCGAGTCTTCAAATCTTCCTCTGGGGGAAAAAAAGTAAAAAGAAAACGATAAGACCAACATCTGGTAAATGTTGAGGAAATTAATGAATGTAAACATGTAATACACATACTGCAGTGCCTAACACAAAGTCAGTAGCAATTAGGGGGGTTGAAGATTATGTTGTCTGTGATTTATGTTACATATTTAATGTTTTGAATTTTATCAATTATTGTGTTTTATATTGTTAGAGTAGAAAAAATCTTTTTTTTTCCTGGTCAATCAAATATAATTTATGGTCTGGGTGGAGACCTAACATTCCAGTTGGGCTGGTTCAATCTACTGCCCATGAGAGTACCCTTAGGAAGGCAGGTTCACCTTAGACCGTACGAAAGAGTTAGGTGGAGTAACTAACTCATTATTCCTTTCATGAGATACTGTGGCTTCTTTGCCAGAATCTCTGCTTCCAGGGCCACAGGGTACATCCCACAACAATGCTATCACTTTGTCCGTTTTTGAGTTATGCAGAAAAGTAGCTTCTCCTTAACACATTTGGTTTCCGCAATATCTTGGATAACCTTCCTCTTCCTCTAAAGCCTCCTACACTGCCACATAGCTGCTTGCCTACTGTATATCTGACCTCCAAATCTACTTAAATGGAATAGCTTTTCCCTTTTCCCGTGTTGTCTGACTGTGGGCAGCTGCTGAGGTTACAGCTTGCCTGCCCTGGGAATGTTTTCTTTTAAATTGGAATAAAATTGTCCTTGAATTTCTGTTTGAGTTCATTCTTAAGTTCTCTTATTAATGAGACTAAGTACCCCAAGAGGAGACTCCATTTCCCCTGAATCAACTTTATACATGCCCTATGTTCCAGATAGATCCTCCATGTTCCTGTGTAACAGGGCCCCAGACTTAGTAGGCTACTAGCACAACTGAGCCCATGATAGAAGTACCATTAAGGTTGTAAAATTCAGCGTATAGACAACACAACTTACCAAAAACAAAAACAAAGGCCTAATATATCAAAGTTCATATAGTTCTGGGAAAGTCTTAAAATATCCTAACCTTGCTTTTTAACTTATGCAGTTCTGCTTCTGGCTAACTGTTCTTGTTAACTAAGTATGTCAACCCAGGGCACTGCTTTTGTGCTTAAAAGCTGACCCAGAGAAAGGCTCAGTGCTACCCACTACAATCCCAGAGCAGCTAATAAAGACTTTGTATTGGCTTAAACCCATCTCCAAGCAGTCTTCTCTGGTGAATACAACAGTTAGTGGATACAGCCAACTCACTATTGTCATGAAATTATGATCAATTGCTCCAGCGCTTGCCCAGTGACAGGAAGAGTTGTCTCATCTTCTAGCCTAATGCAAACCTTGTTTTATCTGCATGAAAAAGCCTTAACTCTTAGCAAACAAGATCTTCACAGAAAGAAAATCTAACATTTCAGGAGCAGGAAACACACATGTTAAGTAATTCACTAAGAATAATGGTGAAAGATGCCTTTTCTCTTTCGATCCTTTGTGAGACTGGCATCCTTCTGGAAAAGCAACCACAATATTGGTACTGTTCAATGTGTGCTCTGTATCTTGTGAGAGAGCCACTCATCAACCTTCATGAATACAGGAAGAGACTTTAGTCATTCAACCAGAATACTCGGGAAGTTGCTTCTGGGTAAGGGAGCACAGATGTGATCAGTGAATCTCATGTTGACAACCAGGTGATTTGTGAAAGTAATTGCTCAATTAAATACAGTAAGGTGAGAAATACTATGTTGGGGAAAATGGCGTTCAGCAAACCTATTATGTTTACAGAGAACAGGGACATGCACAAATAAAAAGTGTGCACATACTAAGATCAAGGAACTCAACACTGTCTAAGGTGGCTGCCATCCAATAACAGATACAGTGTAAAGGTGACTGATTGTCCCTTTTTTTCATATAATATTCTAGAAAATGCTTGGTATTGATGTTCCTGTTGGCTCATTAGACAAATAATAGCAACATAAGACAAAACTGTCTTGCTGAGAGGAAATTTAATTTGTTAAATTAACAAATTTTTAATTCCATTTTTTGCTGTCACAACCAATTATGTAGGAGCCCCTTGAGAAAGCAAAGAGGTATCTGAAGAAAAGTTTTTTACCCCTCACAGACTACAAGGAGGTCTTATCCACCAGACTATTTTCAATTCTTTTAGCACTCAGATGAAGCATTCATTTACGGTCCCATATGCTCAACACTTCTGTCTATTCCAAATGATCTATTCAAATTTCTCCTCATCACCATCTCTTTCATCATTTTATTCTGATGCACCATTGGACACTGCAATAGCTGGTGAGTCAGGGTAGACAGGGCAATCTCTCTCTGATATCAACCAGCAATGAAAAAGTAGATGAGCTACTTGGTGGTTCCATGTTGGCCTGTTTCTCTCTCCCTTTTCTTATTTTCCTTAACAGTTCGTTTATAGGAAACTTCCAGTGAAGTCATTGCTGAGGTTGATGGCGTGAACTGCACTGTTTTCAGGATTTACTTGAACATAGCATTGCACACATTATTTTATTTGCTGATAGTAGAACACTGTTTTGTTCATATAATTTAACCATTTGGCTTTTTCCAGACTTAACCAGACTTAGCCAGTAGCACACCAGGGATTAATTATTTTTACAGGTAAGCAAGGCATGTTTGCTAGAGTTCCTTGTTGAGGATCTTCAGAGCATGGTACAGCTTCTTTATGAACCACAGGCTTTAGGCAAAGGTGCATGGGCTTACTGAGATATAATATGCAGGAAGTTGAGACAAAGATTAAATTTTAAGGAGGTAATAATCTCTCTAAAACTATTTCTTATCTGGAAACAGATATATAAAAGCAAATCCTTGCACAGGAGGCGAAGAAATCTCAGCTATCTGTGCATTTGTAAATGATACCTGGGGGCAAGTTAAAGGCATTCAGCCACTTGACTTGTTTTAGCTACTAGGATGTCAGCACATCTGACACTATATATTTGTTATTTTACCTGGGTTCTGGAGATTTGAACTCACTTCCTCATGCTTATGCACCAAGAACTTTCCACACTGAGCCATATTCTAGAGTAATTCTTCAATAAAAGTCTTACATATGAAGCTATTTCAAAATCTGCTTGTCAAGAAATGAACCAAAGGGCACTCACTTAACTTGAGGTTATTCCCCTTTATAAGCTTTTATCACCCTTTAAGATTCAGGTACTATGGCAGCTGAGCTCCCGTCATTGCTACTAATGACAAGAATCCCCAAGGCTCACCGTCTCACTTTTATAGAGATACTGATGACCAGACTGGTCTAATAGGTTGCATGATACTGTTGAGAAAATTTAGACATCGGATTAAAGATTGCTCATCAGTGTACAGATTGTCAAATCTTAAGTGAGGTCATAAGACTTGCTTAATCAATTGTGACCAAGGAGATTGAGAATATAGATTGGTTAGTTAATATTATTAACATAATATTTAAACTTAGTTTAAACCAATATAGTAGGTATAAAAAATGGCCTAACCAACTAGTAAAGACTCCAATGGCATTTAGGTTATTTCTACTACAATTTGTAATATTGGAACCTTAAGAGCTTACAATATAGAAAGTATTTTTGTGCTCATATTTCTTGCATAGATGAAGCATTTTTATGGAGACTTTTTTTAAGTCAATAATTTGTGTGAGATACCAAATCCCTCAAGTGTATCCCCACTGTAAATTCTGAAAGAAAAAAAAAAAAACACATTGATTTCTCTGCCAATAGAAAAAAATATATACCAAAAATTCAGAGAGTGCAAAATTCTTGAAAATTCTTCATTAATTACTGCATTTATTTTTTACATTGCATAGTCAAGTCCTTGATTGTGATGTGAAGGTTATTAATATTGTTCAGTAAAGGCTTTAAAAATCTATTCATAATATTTTTCTAAAAATATTTGAGAAAAATAATGATGTCTTTTAAAACACTGTCGTTTTGATTTCACGGTTTTTTAACTTGTTTTTTTTTTCTTCAGAAACTCCAATTTGTCTGAATCTATTCATAAGAGAAACATAAATTAGCTTATTATACTGAAAGTCACTTCAATATGTCCAATTTGCATTCCCACATTTGAAAAATCACACATTCAACTTAAGTTTTCTTTCATTGATCTTTCTGGCTTCCTTTAAAAAAATGAAAAATGACATGTATATTTTTAGATGCTTCTTAGCTGTGCTTCCCAGAAAACTTGCCTCACTTGGAAGATTTTTACCTTAAAAAAAATTAAAACGTATATAGACCCAGTAGAGCATCTAAAGATTTAACATCCTACAGACTTTTCACGTATTCCAAAGCTTCTTGCTTCAAGAGAAGCTGTAGAAGCATCTATTTTCTTAATATGGATGCTTTCCCCTGTCTTCAGCACAGGCACTCAAGTGCCTGCTAATTTAAAAGATGTGTTGGTGTTGGGCATTTTCTTTGGGCATCAGTAAGACCCTCGGGAAGCTCTTTATAACCTTCTGCAGACAGCCCTGTGTTTTCAAGAAAAATAATTTATCCTCAGGTTACAACTACCTGTGTACATTCTTATAGCCAAAGGTAAACGTCCAAAGAGTTACTGTTAAGCAAAATAAGCTAAGTTGAGTGTGGCCCTCTTTCTGCACGTTGAACAAATTGTAGTGTGCCATGAGAACAGTCTTTCATAGACAAGTGTGTTCTTTGAACAATGCTGATGGCCCATTACAAACACTAAACATGGCTCCATCTTCATGGTTACAAATAAGAATTTTTCTTGGCAGCTCCGTTTTTCCTAGGAATTTTCTATTTTGAAATTTCCTTCCCTAGGGATAGGGGTGGGCTCTTGTCCATTTTGTGTCTTTGGGGCATGTGTTTCCCCACCAATTCTCCTTAATGTGTAGATGTTTAATAACACACTTTAGGATTGTCTGAGGGCTCGTGGATGGCAATTGAGAAATCTGGCTACATCATAATTCTGTTTGTTTCTTTACCGTTGACGCATTCCAGCCCTGTTATTAAAGCAGAGCATAAGCTAGCAGAGTACTGGAGAGAAGACAGGATAATTCATTAGTGCAGGCCTGTGAGCTGCTGTTGTCATTGTCCTATGAGCTGGCTGTTATGTTACCCGGAGCAGAGCTCAGCTCCTGGCCTGCAGCAGGCATTCACTAAATGGAAGCCTGAAACGTGCTTTCATTTCCTGTCTTAATGATGACTGATGGTGGCCCTTGAGTCACATGCTTTTCACTTCCTCCATGTGGTCTATATCATTATCATGTCACTATATTCTCGCAGCAGCCCTAGCTCTCACAGTGCTGGCCTACTGGATCCCCATGGAGACCAAGCACCATGCTGGCATACTGGATCCCCATGGAAACCAATCACCTCAGTCCCTTCTGCTCTTTGCACTTGGGTTGTTCCTTACTTCTTCCGTGTCTTTAGTCATTACTGTCCCAGCAGATTCTATTCTGTTCACCACTCTGTTTCAGATACCTAGGGGACACATATTACTCCTGTTACTTCTTTCTCTTATGGTGCCCTGCATTTACCCACTATAGTTTCTTTCATTTCTTACACATTGCCTTGTTTATTTGCTAGAGTTTTATTAGTCACTTCTCTTTTCCCACTCAAATATATATCTAATTGTGTCTGTAATTGTCTGTAATGCCTAGAATACTGTCTGCATCCTAATCGGCAGCTCTGAGCCAGTGAAGACGGAAGAGAAGACAGATGGGCACCTTCTATACTGCAAGAAGATATGCAAAGAGAATTTTAACATATGCAAATGGATTTTGTCACTTTGTTCAGTTTTCTCCTGGAGCTAAATTACGGGCTAAAATATAGTGGTTGTACTCAGATTTGTAACATCACGATCAACTTTGGCATTTCTTCTCAAGTACATTCTCCTCTTAGATCTAGGCGCATTCTATGCACTGATGATTATCAAACCGATTGGTCTCATTCGGACACTCAATGAGAAGATTTGATGAAGTTGACAATTTATCTTTATAAGTGCAAAGATGTAGTGAAAATAATTTAACAATGTAATAGGGCAAGGCAAAGTAACAGAATGTAGTTCTGATTATTAACCTGGTCTATTTGGATTTCCACAAAAAATCACAGTTTTCCTTCATTAAAAAAATTTTATTTTATGTGAATTAAATTCTACTGTATCTCATATTTCTTGACTATATACATAACAATTTTAGATAATAGAAATCTTCATTATGGAAAAGATTAAATCAGAGAAAAACTTCCAAATAAGCCTGAGTCTGAGAGAAACCATTTGGTAGAAATTGTGCAATATTAATAGTATCTGTATGGGTGCACTTGGGAGAGAGCTGACTCTGTGTCCAGTAAGCAGGAGTATATCTACCTCGTAGGCCAACATCTCTCAGTGGTTGCCAAGTGACAACCTTTTCTCCATCCAGGAAAGACAGGCTTGGCAAACTTTTACTGTGTCTTAGGCTTCTTGTGCAATGATCAGAGTTCATGTTCCATTGATAAAACACATCTGTTTATGGGGCTCCAAAGAGGAAGCTTGACGTGGTCTGAGAGCTTTTGTTTTGTTCCTTTCCATAAAAAACACATAACAATTATACATTAATTCTAAACATAAGATCATTAGATATTTGAAGAAAAATAAGTTATAGCTTGATATCACCCTATCAAGGTTACCATAAGAAGATGAGGGAGTCAGGGTCCTATCTCACTCTATGGAAACATTCCCATGCTTCATCACAGAAATGGTTATAGAAAGCATGTTTGTCTACTTCTTTTTAGTGACAACACTTCATATACTCAGCAGATTACAAGGTTTAAGAAAAGGCCACAGAAAAGCTAAGGAAGAAATGTGACAAATCATTAGTTTGTGAGGATCTCCTTAAAGTTGAGACACTTTTTAAAAAAGTTTTTAATAGAACCATATTTCTACTTATCTTTATTTATAAAATTCTGAATGTTTACTAATATTATTGAAGAGATTAAGTAATCAGGAGCCTATAAGTTGAAGAGCATTTTATGGTGTTAGATAATATTTGTAATAGCTTCTTGATTACATTAGCACTTGGATAATATGACTGTCAAAAATAATCTGTTTCATAATGAGGCTTTAGAATATAGTTCTCTAGGCAGATGAGAATTGTAAGAGAAATGAGTTTGATGTTCAGACCCATGAAGCCATTAGGAACCTCTCTCTCTCTCTCTCTCTCTCTCTCTCTCTCTCTCTCTCTCACACACACACACACACACACACACACACACTATACACACACACACACACACACACACACACACACACACATATATATACTGTTTGGAAACTCCCAGTCACTATCTATCATGTTTAATGTCTGTACCATTATTATCTCCCAGTAAAAATGACATGAAACTTTATTTGTATTGTGGATATAGTAAACTACAGGGGAAGCAAATATTTTTTAAAACATCACATTCCATGTTATAATCTCATATTCCTATGTGTGTTGTGGTTTGAATAAATGACCTCCAAAGGCCAGTGAGTTAAGGACTTTGTCTCCAACTTGTCCCTAGGGAGGTAGTGAGGCCTTTAAGGGATGGAGCTGCTGGAGGTCAGGTCTTTATATCACACTGGGTGGTATGTCCAACCTCTTCCTCCCTTCTTCATGTCTCAGACATGATGTGAGTATCACTTCTCCATGAACTCCCTGTCTCAATGCATTACCTTGCCACAGACCATGTGTAGTAGGTCCAATCACTCCCAGTGCTGAGCAGAGGAAGTGGGCATAGACTCCAGTCCTTAATCGAGAAGTTATCTGTAATTGATACTACTGGCAAATGGAAAAAAAAGAAGTTTTCTCTAACAGTCTCACTGGTTATATATGCTATACTTTGGATCTTAAATGTCCCACAAGGATACATATTTTAGTCACTCAGTCACCATCCTGGTACTTTAAGGAAAGATGAGGCTAGTCAAGAGTGCTTGGGTCACTGAGAACATGTTCTCAAAGGAAACTGTGGACTCCCAGACCCTTCTTTCTGACTTTCCACTCCTGGCCATGTGCTGTGCCATGAACTCTTACCATGGTGTCTGTAAGACAATTGTCTAGGGAATTTACTTAGGTTACAGAGGCAGTACTGCCTACCTGATAACACAAATTAAGAGACCTGGCTGCATTCAGATATTCCTGAGAAGCAGAGGAGACTAAACCTGAGATGCTACTATGCTGCCCTTCTGTCCAGATCCTCCATCCACATGCCTATCTCTTTACTCCACAGTATTTAAAGTACCTATTACATTAGCACACTGGATTTTTAATTGAGGCTTCCTGTTTGTTTGTTTTTTTTAATTTCTGTTTTCACAAAAAAAATGCAGCAACAGAGTTACCACTTTTTTCTATGTTTTACCAGATTTTTTGCTCTGTGACAAACAACAGATAATTTTGGAAGGAATGAGTAAACAAGAAAGCCTCTGATATTAAGGGATGGTTTGAAATAAACACAATATATCAGGATTGTCAGGTCATACCCCCTTTCTTGTTTTACTTGTATTTGTATCTATATCTGTATCTGTATGTACACATACACAAAATTTTCTCCAAAGTAACAGCCAAGAGTGAAACAAACCAAAGTTAGACAAAAACAAACAAACAAAAAACTTTCAAAATATTTGCCAAGATCAACGCATATATCTATTGTCATATTAGAAAACAAATAAGAACAAAAAACATCTAGAGAGAGAAAGAGAGAGAGAGAGAGAGAAAGAAGGAGAAGGAAGAAGAAAAAAAAGAAGAAGAGAGAAAGAAAGAGACAGAAAAGAAAGAAAGAAAGAAAGAAAGAGAAAGAAAGAAAGAAAGAAAGAAAGAAAGAAAGAAAGAAAGAAAGAAAAGAGGGTCTTGGTCTAACCTTAGTCTAATGAGGGCCATCATTGTCACTCATCTGTACAGATGGCCGAAATGCTTCCAGGTAAAGCTGATAACGTCAGGGGAAGATGGATTGTGCCTCATGGGGTGAGATGACCTCTGTATCTGCAAGGGAAGCTGGGAAGTGTGACCTTTCAGCAGGAAGCCATCATCTGTTAGACGGGATATCATTCAACCCCAGTGGTTTGATGTACATCAGAACTGCTGAGCAAGCCAAGACCTAACCTCAGAGTTGAACAATATTATTCAAAACAAGCTTTAAAATCACCTGCCCCACACAAACTTGCTTGTGTAGTTTGTTTAAGTTTGGGTAGCCTGAAACATAAAATCAGGAGTCCTGAAGTTAAAAAATTAACAGTTCAAGTTCAAGCCAGATGGGGTTCAGGCGCTTGGAGGAGAAGTAGACACAGGCCCCACCCCAACAAAGAAACTGTCTGCAGTTGATATTACTGACAAAGGAAAAGTTTGTTTTCTCCAATAGAACCTCCTTGGGCATCATCACTACACTTCAGGGGATGTCCTATACACAGGAGCAGTTGGCCAACAAATAACACACTCAATCTTTGTAGACTTTATGCTTCATTTTGCTTTGGTTGGGCATTTTTTTGTTTTTGTTTTATTGGTCTTTTGTTTGCATGCTTGTGTGTGTGTGTGTGTTGTGGTGTATGTGCATGTGTGGTTTTTTGCGATGTGCATGTTTCTTGTTGTTGTTGATTTTGTTTTTACTTGTTTATGGAGGTGGGAAGGATCTGGCAGGAGTTGGGGGAGAGGTAAATCATGATCAGAATACAGTATAAACAAGAATGTCAGCTAAAATTTAAGAAGTCAGCCAGATGCAGTGGTGCATTCCTTTGATCCCAGAATTTGGGAGGTAGAACACAGGGACCTCTCTCTTTGAGGTTTATGTAGCGAGTTCCAGGACAGCCAAGACTACATAGAGAAACCCTGTCTCAAAACAAACAGACAGACAAAAATGTAAAATCCAAGAAAAGATTTAAAAAAATAATGGAGAGAAATATTCTTCAGTTTACAAGGAGGACTTAAGGAGATGCAAACGCTCTGGACTGTTCGTCTTCTCTTCTTGTCCTCTGGCATCTCATTGATGGCTTGACTGACAGCAGGAAGTGCAGGCTGAACAGCTGCTCCTTGCCTCTTCTTGTCCTTTGTGGGGAGGAAGATGCAGATG